>NC_080046.1:4824656-4937448 GCF_012489685.1 Lotus japonicus
AATCACTTCAGAAGAAGTGAAATGTATTCCTTGTATTTGCCCAGTGACACATCTATGTCATGAAGGTGGAACTCTTAAAATCTCCAAAAGAAAAAATAAATCACACTAACATATCTTACACATCAAAAACTGGGTTTACTCCCCCTTTTTGTCATAAGCAAAAAGCTTGGGGTGTGAAAAACTTAGCTTGAAGTACAAGGTACTCCCCCTTAGAGAAGGTCTAAGTTTAAGGAAAATGAAACGATGCAAGAATCAGAGTTAGGCGAAATAAATAGAGGAGTTAATGCAAGAGAAGAACGTTTACCACCGGTCAAGTGAGTAAGAGAAGGGTCAGTTACCAAGAACTTAACCTCGAGAAACTGTAAGAGCATTAACTGTCAGAGAGAAAGTGAAGCCTATATAAAGCGTTGGAGAGAAAGGTAAGCTTCACACCTCGAACAATTTTCAGTAAAAAGGGAATGGCATCATACAACGTAGCACTAGAAGAGCTGAGGAAGAAGGCCTTTGAAGAGGACTTGTTCCTGAACATCAGGCATCCAGAGGGTACAACGACCATCTCGGAGCTAACACGGACACTGCTGGAAGAGGACCTGCGTCCAGAGTTGGAGAGAGACCTGAAGGAATTTCTTGCCTTCGTGGAGGAGGTGCAAGAACTCAGCCGGCTTGAACTCAAGCTGCTGGAAGAAAAAGAGATCTTGGAAGAGAAGCTCAAGACTTCAGAAGAGAGTCTGGAGAGGGATGAGCTAAAGGTCAGCCTTAACAACATCCAGCATGGACTGGAGCGTCTGGAGAAAGATAGGTCAGAGCAGCGCCAGGAGTGCAGAAGAATGAGGAGAGATCCTCCATTCTAGACTTTTTAGAGAAGTAATGTATGATGTAAACAAAAAAAGATTATGAATAAAACGAGTTTAGCAAACATATGTGACACAAGTATATAGATATGCATATATAATCACAAACGAACAAATTAAAAAAAAAGGAAACAGAGTTTAACAAAAGGAAAACAAAGTTAACGAAAAAGAAGGAAAAAAAAAGAAGAGATCCTAAAACTAAGGTTTGTCAGTGCGTCGCAGAAGTTCCATCATCATGTGCTTCATCTCAATCAGCATGGATTCATGAGTGTCAAGACGCTGTTCCATGATGTCGAGTCTGGATGAGCTTGTCTGAGTAGAACTGGAAGGAACATTCTGAGTAGCTTGAGGATCTGGAATGGAAGCAGAAGCAGCAGGAGTAAACACAACTGGTGCAAGTGCTTGGCATCTAAGAGCTTCAGCCTCAGCTTCAAGTCGCTCTGCCTCAAGTCTGGCTTGTTCAGCTTGAGCTGCTGCAAGAAGTGCAGCTTCTTCTGCTTGTTCTTTCTTTCTCTTGGCTTCTTCAATAGCTTCAAGAAGCTTATTTCTCTGTTCTAGTTCATGAAGAGCCACCCTTCTAGCAAACCTTTGCTTGGCAGCCTCAATGCTCTGACTTCCCTCTGCATGCAGGAGCTGCATCATAATTGGAACTTGAGCCACTAGCCAAGTGCTCAGATTGTTCCACTCATCAGCCACACTTTCAGCATTCTCACTGAGGTCAGTCTGACCGTGCACATTGCGGAGCCTCAAGGAGGCTTCATGATAGAAAATATTGATGCACTCAGAGAGAGATGTGGGTTGAAGGTGAGTATAGGGAATTATGGAGAGGTTGGTTTCAGGAGAGGCTGGGTGATTGCTGCTATGAGCTTCAGAGGCACCTTGTGGAGAACCAATGTTAATCATGGGAGCATTGGGTTCAGAGGTTCCAAGGTGAGGGTCTGAAGTTTCAACCAGAGGTTGAGGTGATCTAACCGAGGATTGGTTAGACACTGAATGTTCGGGTTCAGGTTATGGTTGAATAGGCTCTTGTTGGTCAGGGACAGGGTGAGCTTGTTGAACCAAGGGGTCTGCCTCTTGTAAAGGATTAGCCAAGATAGGTTCATCTGGGTCTACTAGACGTTCAGGTCTAGGGCCAGGATATCTCCTAGGGCTTGGACAAGTTAGGTAATATTCTTCCAAGGTAGACACCTTTTCTTTTCTAACCTCCATGAATTTTCTAATGGATTCAGAGTTATTGGAGGGAGAAGAATCAGCAACATTGGTTGGGAAGGATACAGGTGTAAAGGCTGTTGAAGAGTCTGTATCCGTGGTTTTGGCAGCAGGACGTTCTGATGCTCTGGGAACAGAGTGATCAGACGTTCTGGGTTGTGGTTCTGTTTGATTTGGCTCGGGTTGGTCATGGATGATGGGTTCAGAAGATAATGGGTCGTACGGAATGGTGAGGAGAGAGGTTGGTTCTTCTGACCTAGAGGGTTGATTCTGAAGCAAATTCCAGAGAGGTGCTTCAGTAGGAGAAGGTTGAAAGAAGGAAGATCTTGGGGAATGTGGTGGAGTGGTGGTTTGTGCGGCTGGCTGGGATTCAGGAATAGGAGTGAGGGGATTGGAGGAGTGTTTGAGCATAGCAGAAATAGGGAGTGCATCAAATAAATTCAAATCATCATCAGAAGCAAGTGCAGGCTTACTTGAATGTGCTGATGATCGAGTCACTCTGGCAGGAGGTTCAGTCCTTCTGACCACTTCAGCAGCTGGTTCCACCCGAGTAGGCTTCACCACGATTCTGACCTTCTTCTGCTTCTTCTTTGGAGGACCATCCTCACTATCACTATCATCACCATCATCAGGCTTTCTCTTCGTCTTCTTGACCAGAGGGACATCAGATTCCTCTGAGGATTCTTCCAGAACCATCTTCCTCTGAGCTTTCTTCTTGGGAGGAGAAGGAAACTCTGGAGCTGGCGGTAGTCTGCTGACGAAATCATCAAGGTCTATTTCGAATCCTTGAGCCCTGAGGTCTTCAACATAGCATCTGATGGCGTCAGGATGGTCTGCTTGAGTCCACAGAGGGTAGTCATTCAGAGGCATCCTTCTGCTTCTGATCTCAGAAGATGTGTCTTCATGAGCAGGAGCAATCTTCTTCTGGACCAAACCCATCTTCTTCAGAGAGTTTGCAGTGAAGACATCACTGACAATTGTGCTCAAATCCTCTGTGCAACCAGCATTGATCAGATCTTGCACCAGGTTGCTTTCAATGAGAAAGTCTGAGAGCAGCCTCCCAAAAGGGATATATTTGATTGCAGACTTGATGGAGGCGGTGGTGCGAGACTTCCGGATGCATTCCTTCAAGTAGGAGAACAGGAAGAAGGGAAGGCAGATCTTCTCCTGATCTTGGATGAAGAACAACATCACCTTCTGGTTGAAGTTGATGTAGTCTGGAGAACTGCCCTTCGGTCTCTGGTTTATGCAGTTGAGCAGGATCTTGTGCCAGATCCTGAGTTTGGGATGAAGATCCATCACCTTATAACTCGTCTTGCCCGGTTTGAAGGTGGTGTACAGGGTCTGGTTGACTTTGTCTTTGGTGCTGGGTTTCAGCTTCGATTCCGTCAGTTGGAAACGATACCCATAAGCAGTATCTGCACCCAGCAAGTTCACGAAGGACTTCTCCGTGATGATGATCTTTCTGCCAAGAATGTAAGAGACCACCTGAGTATCATCGCAGTCGGCGTGCTTCCAGAATTCCTTTACCAGTTTCTCATACACCGGACCTCGAAGTCGGTTGAAGTAGTTTCCCCAACCTTGAGCTTGGACTTCAGGACGAAGATCATACCCATTTGCAGCCAGATTGTCGAGGTCGAATCTCCATTCTGCCAGGACTTGAAGTTCCTCAGGAGAAAATACGCAGTGAACGGCACAGCCCCGTTCTGCAATTGGAACAATCTGCTCTTGAGCTTGAACTTGTTCTTGTGCCGGGTTTTCAGAGCCCCTTTGACCCGTTGCTAGACCAACTACCATGTGAGAGAACTGAGGTGCATCTGCAGTAGATCTTCTGGTTTGTCTTACCATTTTGAGGAGGTTGAAGGTTTGAGGTAGAAGATGAAGGTTGAAAGATGAAGAGAGATCGAGAGAGAAATCGAGAAAAAGGCGGTTTTGAAAAGCAGAGAGAGCGAGAGTGAAAACCGGAAGTGAAAGAGAACGTGTGTGTATAGTGGGTTTTATCAAATAACCGTTGTTGATTCAAAAAGCACTTTAAGATCAACGGCTGAAAATTAAAGATAGATAGTAACAGTAAAATACACAAATCACACACAGGAGATAAGCATATCTACACGCAATCATAACAGACTGTCACACGGGCACAAGGAACTATGCATCAGAAATTCTGACACACATGTTGTTGTCTCAGCGTCAGAGTCAGTACCAGTGGGAACACACACTCTGATTGAGTTACCTTCTGGACTAGACATCTTCTGATCAAGAAGTATCATAGTCAGAGGTTCTGATCCATCTTCACTCTGGACAAAAGTCCATGTTTAGATTTTTCAGAATAAAATTAAATCTATCCTCTGCTAAGGGCTTTGTAAAGATATCTGCCCATTGATGGTCAGTATCAACAAACTTCAGAAGAAGTACGCCCTTCTGTACATAATCTCTAATAAAGTGATACTTTACCTCAATGTGCTTTGCCCTTGAATGCAAGATAGGATTCTTACTCAATGAGATTGCAGCAGTGTTATCACAATAGATTGGGATATTGCTCTCAAGGATCTGATAATCCTCCAGCTGATGTTTCATCCAGAGCATCTGAGTGCTGCATATTGCTGCTGAGATATATTCTGCCTCTGCAGTTGATAGTGCAATGGTTGATTGCCTCTTGCTTGCCCATGAGACTAGATTGCTTCCCAGAAATTGACAATTTCCGGAAGTACTTTTTCTCTCTGTTCTATCTCCAGCATAATCAGCATCACAATAACCTGAAAGCTTATACTCTGATGTTTTCTTATACATCAAGCAAAGGTTAGTGGTGCCTTTCAGATACCTTAGGATCCTCTTAACAGCAGTTAAGGGGGATTTCCCTTGGATCTGATTGGAATCGAGCACATAAATGAACACTAAATAGTATGTTTGGCCTAGATGCAGTTAAGTATAGAAGTGAACCTATCATGCCACGATAGAGCTTCTGACATACTTTACCACTTTTATCTTCTTTCTCCAGAATGCATGTAGGATGCATTGGAGTCTTGGCCACTGTAGATTCCAGCATATTGAACTTCTTCAGAAGTTCTTTAGTGTACTTGCTCTGATGGATATATGTTCCTTCTGGTGTTTGATCAACTTGTATTCCCAGAAAGTACTTTAATTCTCCCATCATACTCATCTCAAATTCAGCCTGCATCATCTCAGAAAATTCTTTGCATAGAGATTGATTAGCAGAACCAAATATAATATCATCAACATAGATTTGCACAATTAAGATATCATCTTTATAAGTCTTGCAAAAAAGAGTTGTATCTACTTTACCCCTTACAAACTCATTCTCCAGAAGGAATGAGCTAAGTCTCTCATACCATGCTCTGGGAGCTTGCTTCAGACCGTAGAGTGATTTCTTCAATTTGAACACATGGTCTGGTTTCTTTTCATCTTCAAAACCTGGGGGTTGATGAACATAGACTTCCTCTGAGATATAACCATTTAGGAAGGCACTCTTTACGTCCATCTGATGTAGAACTATGTTGTGATTTACTGAGAAGGAGATCAACAGTCTGATTGCCTCCAGTCTTGCTACCGGAGCAAATGTTTCAGTGTAGTCTATTCCTTCCTGCTGGCTGTAGCCTTGAGCAACTAGCCTTGCCTTGTTTCTAACTACATCTCCTTTCTCATTCAGCTTGTTTCTGAATACCCATTTTGTTCCAATAACATGGACACTCTCAGGCTTCTTTACTAAGCTCCAAACATCGTTCTTGGAGAATTGATTCAATTCTTCTTCCATGGCCAGAATCCAATCCTTGTCCTGAAGAGCTTCATCTATGGACTTGGGTTCAATTAAGGACACCAATCCTTTCAGACTCAACAAGGTCTCTTCAGAGGGTCTGAAGGCAGATCTTGTTCTGACTGGTTCGTCTTTGTTGCCCAGAATCAATTCCTTAGGGTGAGCTGCAGTGATTCTGCTCTTCTTCAGAGTTTGTGAGTTAGAGGGACCAGCTTCTTCCTCTGGTTCATCTTCCTCTGGCTCAGCTTCCTCTGGAGCTTTGCCTTTGTCAGAAACATTAATGCTTAAATCTGCAAACTTTTCAACTAGCTTTGACTGGTCAGAGTCATGCTTATCATAAAATCTAACATGAATAGATTCTTCAATAGTCTTAGCGTCAGTATTATAAAATCTAAAACCTTTAGATCTATCAGAATAACCAAGTAATAGACACTTAGAAGACTTAGCATCAAATTTATGCAATCTATCCTTAGTATTGAGAACATAACAAACACAGCCAAAAGGATGAAAATAAGAAATGTTAGGTTTTATGTTCTTCCACAATTCATAAGGAGTCTTATTCAGAATTGGTCTCACAGAGATTCTGTTCTGAATGTAACATGCTGTATTTACTGCCTCTGCCCAAAAGTGCTTAGCCATGCCAGTTTCTTGGAGCATGGTTCTAGCCATCTCCTGAAGAGTTCTGTTCTTCCTCTCAACAACACCATTTTGTTGAGGAGTTCTGGGACAAGAGAAATCATGTGCAATTCCATAGGAATCAAACAGACTCTCAAACTTATCATTCTCAAACTCTCCACCATGGTCACTTCTGACACGCACAATCCTACAAGCCTTCTCGTTTTGCACTTGAGCAATGAAGGTAGAGAACACAGCATGAGACTCATCCTTGCGGGTTAGAAACTTTACCCATGTCCAGCGGCTATAGTCATCAACGATAACCATCCCATATCTCTTGCCACCTATAGACTCAGTTTTTACTGGTCCAAAAAGGTCGATATGCAGAAGTTCCAACGGCCTTGAGGTTGAGACAACATTCTTTGCCTTGAAAGGGACTTTTGTGAATTTGCCTTTCTGACATGCTTCACAAAGAGCGTCTGAAGCGAACTTCAGATTGGGTAAGCCCCTGACAAGGTTTAGCTTGCTCAGCTGAGAAATCTTTCTCATACTGGCATGCCCTAACCGTCTATGCCATACCCACTGCTCTTCATTAACAGACAGAAGGCACTTCACATTCTGAGCCTCCAACTCAGATAATCTGATCTTATAGATGTTGTTCTTCCTCTTGCTGTTAAATAGAACAGAGCCATCGATCTGACTTACAGCCCGGCAGGACTTTTGATTGAATATAACATCATAACCCTTGTCAGCTAATTGACTTATAGACAATAAGTTATGTGTTAAGCCGTCTACCAATAACACATTATCAATGCATGGACTACTATCTACACAAATAGTACCAGTACCAACAATTTTACCCTTTTCATTTCCTCCGAAGCCAACTTCGCCTCCAGGCTTAAGTTTTAGCTCTTGGAACATACGCCTTTCTCCCGTCATGTGACGCGAGCATCCACTGTCCAGATACCATGATTGGTGTTTCAGTGGAGCTATCAAGGATATCTGCAACATAGATAATCTTGTCCTTAGGTACCCACTTTCTGGGTCCTCTCTTGTTAGTTACCCCAGAGGTTCTGATCACCTTGGGTGTCTCAACATGATATTTTAAAGGAATATTTGCATGATATCTAGTCATAGAGAAAGATCCCTTTTTAAGAGGGTGTTTAGCAACTTTAGCAGGTAAAGGATCAGGCAATATGGTACCAGAGGGAACAAAGCATTCATACAAGGATTTAGCTTTAGACATAGAAGGCTCATTTCTAATTGGTTTAGAATAGCCAATGCCATGCATTCCATTTCTGCTTACGCCATAGATCATTGAAGCCATTAAGCTTCTATCCACGCTTTTAGCTAGGAATCTTTGAAAAGACTTTTCATACTTAGATTCATTTCTACAATCAGAGGCATCACAGGCAACAATTTCTTCTAACTTAGCAATCTGGTTCTTAAGCACAGAGTTAGAATTTACCAAAGCATGATTTTCGTTTTTTAAATCAGAAATAATTTTCTCATGTTCAGAAGGAGTCTTGGAGACAGCAGATAAGTTCTTTTTCAACTTTTTATGCTTAGACAATAAGGAGTTATACTTATCCATGATATCAGACAAAGCATGTTTCAGTTCAGAGGTAGAGAAAGAAGCAAATACCTCATTTTCATCGTCTGAGTTAGGATCTCCTTCTGATTCTGAGTCAGAGTCAACAGCTTCCTTTGACTCTGCTCCTTTGTCTTTGACAATGGCCATGAGTCCTTGGACTTCACCATCAGAGTCAACATCCTCTGACTCTGATTCATCGGATGTCACCATCAGACTCTTCTTGGTCTTGAAGTGCTTCTTTGGCTTCTTGTCTTTCTTCAACTTTGGACAATCACTTTTGTAGTGCCCAGATTCTTTGCACTCAAAACATGTGACTTCCTTGATTGAAGACTTCTTCTGGCCTGAGGACTCATACTTTCCTTTTGCCTTTCCAGAGCCTTTGAACTTGCTCTGCCTGTGCTTCCAGATGCGGTTGAGTCTCTTGGAGATCAGAGTCAGCTCATCTTCATCAGAATCTTCTGATGCTTCTTCAGATTCTTCTTCTTCAGCTTGAAGAGCCTTTGACTTCTCAACCTTAGCCTTTTCAGATTTGGATTTCAAGGCTATGGACTTTTTCCTCAGATCTTGCATCTCTGTGCGCTTCAGCTCATGGCATTTCAAAATGCTGATGAGTTCTTCTAAACTCATATTCTCAACGTCTCTCGTGAGCTCTATTGAAGTCACCAAGGGCATCCAACTTTCAGGAAGACACCTGATGACCCTTATGACATGATCTTTTGTTGTGTAGCTCTTGTTGAGAGGTCGTATGCCAGCTACAAGCAATTGAAATCTGGAGAACATTTCTTCAATGGACTCATTTGGCTCCATGATGAAGGATTCATACTTTTGGATCAAAGACAATGCCTTTGATTCTTTGACTTTCTTGTTTCCTTCATGAGACATCTTCAGAGATTCAAAAATGCCTTTAGCAAACTCACGATTTGTAATCTTCTGGTACTCTTCATAGGAAATAGCACTTAGAAGAATTGCTCTTGCTTTGTGATGTTGTGAGTACAGCTTCTTTTGATCTGCAGTCATCTCTGACCTTGGGATCTTCTTGCCATCTGCATCAACTGGACGCTCGTAGCCATCCACAATAATATCCCAGAGATCTGCATCGAAACCCAGAAAGAAACTTTCCAGTCTATCTTTCCAATATTCGAACCTTTGACCGTCGAACATAGGAGGCTTTGCATTGTAACCATCTCTTTGAGTTTCACTGGTGGTGGCAGCCATTGTTTTTCACACCGGCCCGGATCACTGAACACTGTTAGGTGTGGTAATCAGAACTTGCGCTCTGATACCAATTGAAGGTATGAAAAACGGTAGAAAGGGGGGGTTTGAATAACGTTTTCAGTACAAAACTTCCACCTTAAAGATTTTGACAAATCTTTCGAGAACTTAAGTGCTAAAGATAAGAGATAGAGAAGCACACAAGGATTTTATCCTGGTTCACTTGATAAATCACTCAAGCTACTCCAGTCCACCCGTTAAGGTGATTTCTTCCTTCTTAGAATGAAGGCAATCCACTAATCAGGTAAGAGTTACAACTGCACTTGAAACCTACAAGTGACTAACAATTACACTGACTTAGCTCACACTAAGATTCACTCTCTTAGTCTTCTCTAGGATCCGATCAACCTTGATCTCCTAAAGGAACTAAACAAACTGTTTATCAAAGAAATGTTTACAAGAGATTTGCTTCTAAAAAGCTAATAGTAAACTCAATGAATTTCAGATGAAAGAAAGCTTAGAATATTTTGAATATATCTTGTGCATATATCTTGCTTCTAGCAGCTTCTTTCAATCTTCAGCCTCTATATATACTCCAAGGATTAGGGTTGAGCAATGCATGGAAAATGCTACCGTTGGAGGGCAGTTCTGGAAAATCCAGCTTCTGCTGTGGCTGAGAACGTTAGGTAGGTCGTCAGGAAGGTACACTTGCTTTTGTACTCGGATAGTGACTTGACCTTTTAACCTAGGAGGCTTCTGATCAGAGAAATGCTTCGTATTGGAACTTGTGAAGCCGGTTGATCAGAGTCAGAGGGAAAGCACAGATCCTCTGACCATTGTATCTTCTGATTCTGAACTCAGAGGGAAGAACATGGCCTTCAGAGTTTCTTGCTTCTGGACTTCAGAGTTTCCACTATTCAGCTTCTGGATCTTCAGAGTCCTCTACACCATCAGAACATCTGAACCTTCAGTGTTTCTTGGTTATCAGAACTTCTGGATCTTCAGAGCTTCTAGTGACTGAGTCCTCATCAGAGTTTGTATAACTTCAGAACTTCTGAAGCTTTTCCACTGTTCATACTGAACATGGTGAATGCGAAAGCGTTGCTTGGGTTACTCTTTATACACAGTGCTTCTGATTTGTGTGAGATTGAGTTGAGGTCAGAACCTACAAATAGCACACTCAGAAAAACACGTTAGAGTACCACAATTGTTCATATCAAAAGGTTAACTTGTAATCATCAAAACATAGAGTTGTACTACTAGATCAAAACTTGATCTTACAAGTTTCTCTTGTAGTAGATTGCTCAGTGGTGTTGTATGACCATAGTACCACAGGGAGTTCATCCAGCCAGGCTCCCTTAGCTTCCTCAAGCCGTCGCCTTAATCCGCGCAGAATCACCCTGTTTGTAGACTCTACTTGTCCGTTCGTTTGCGGATGCTCCACAGAGGCGAACCTCATATGTATGCCCATTTCCTTGCAAAATTCCCTTGTCTGGTTGCTTGAAAACTGGGTCCCGTTGTCGGATACGATCGCCCTTGGGATCCCGAACCTGCAAACAATGCGCTTCCAGTAAAAGTTAACTATTTTTGTAGAGGTTATTTTGGCTAGGGGCTCAGCTTCAATCCATTTAGTAAAGTAGTCCACCGCCACTAATATAAACTTCATCTGCGACCTAGCGGTCGGAAATGGTCCTACCAAATCCACACCCCACATGGCGAAAGGCCATGGGGCGCTCATTGTTACCAGTTTCTTCGGCGGTGCCTTGGACAAATCCGCAAACACTTGACATTTTTTACACCGCTTCACAAAGTCCATACAATGTGGCTTGCACATACTCCTTAACACCTTGCAAGCCAAAGACCTTCCCCCGATGTGGCTTGCACATACTCCTTCATGCACCTCAGACATTATCGCCTCATATTTCTCTGGCGGCACACACTTTAACAGCGGCGTCGAAAAACCACGACGATACAAATGTTCGTCAATGAGAGTATAGTGCTCGCCTCTCGCCGTTGCTCTTTCGTGCACTGCTCCACTTCCGCCGGGTCCCCCGCCAAGATAGATAATATGGGTCCCATCCACGTCACCCCTCTGTTCACACATGCTATGAGCTCGCCTTCAATGCTGGGGCACGCTAGCATTTCCTGAATCACACTTTAGTTGTTGCCGGGCTTCCGTGTGCTCGCCAATTTGGCCAACGCGTCCGCTCGCTGATTTTTTGCTCGAGGAACATATTCTACCACAACTTCTTGAAAAAGTGTCATCAAATATCGCACTCGCTCAAGGTATTTGATCAGATTGGGATCCTTGACCTGGAAAGTTCCCCTCACTTGACTCTCTACCAACTGCGAGTCCGTTCTTATCAACAACCTTCAAATTTTTACTTCAAGCGCCAACTTCAATCCGGCGATGAGGGCTTCATATTCTGCCTGGTTGTTTGTTGCCTTGAACTCAAATTTCAGCGATTGCTCCAATACCAGATCTCCTGGTCCCTCCAACGTTACTCCCGCGCCACTGCCACTGCTATTGGAGGATCCATCTACAAAGAGAGTCCACTGGGTGTCCACTCTTTCAACCAGGTCTGGGGTCAACTCCACCACAAAATCAGCCAGTGACTGTGGCCAACTGTGCCTCGCTTATCATATTGTAACCCATATTCAGATAATTCAACCGACCAGGCGACCAATCTACCTGACAAATCCGGCTTTTGTAACACCTGTCTCAGAGGCAAATCCGTCCGTACCTTCACTGGAAAGCTCTGAAAATAAGGTCTCAACCGCCGGGCGGTGACAAGGACTGCCAGTGCCGCCTTTTCTATTTTCTGGTATCTGATCTCTGCGCCCTAGAGTGTGTGGCTAACAAAATAAACAATTCGCTGCTCGCCATCTATTTCCTGCAGTATCACAGAACTCAGAGCACTATCACTCACAGCAAAATACAAGTGCAGCGGGTGTCCCTGCATTGGTTTTGACAAGATTGGCGGTGATGACAAGAGTTCCTTGAGGCGACCAAAAGCTTCTTCACACTCCGCCGTCCACTCAAATGCGGCATTTTTTCGAAGACACTTGAAAAAAGGGGAGGATCTATCACCAGACTTAGGAAGAAATCGAGATAAAGCTGCTATTCGCCCTGTTAAACGTTGGACCTCTTTCACATTAGAGGGGCTTTTCATCTGCTGAATCGCCTTGCATTTATCTGGGTTTATCTCTATTCCTCTGGACGTGATCATGAAGCCTAAAAACTTGCGGCCTTGAATACCAAAAGAACATTTCTCCGGATTGAGGCGCATATTGTGCTTCCTTATCTCGCCAAACGCTTCTTCCAGATCTTGATGATGGTCCAAGCCACGCGGTGATTTAATGATCATATCATCAACATAAACTTCCATATTTCTCCCAACCTGCCCAGCAAAAACCCTATCCATCAATCTTTGGTATGTCGCCCCGGCGTTCTTCAATCCAAACGGCATGGTGTGATAGCAATAGTTGACTCTGGCGGTCATGAAAGCTGTTTTGTCCTCATCTGCCGGGTGCATGCGGATTTGATGATAACCAGAGTAAGCATCCATCAAGCTAAGCAGTTCGTTGCCCGAGGCACCATCAACGAGGCTATCAATGCTGGGAAGGGGATAAGAATCCTTTGGGCATGCCTTGTTTAAGTCTGTGTAATCCACGCACATTCGCCATTTTCCATTCGCCTTCTTCACCATCACGACGTTCGCCAACCACGTCGGATATTTCACCTCCCTGATGAATTCCGCCGCCAGCAACTTGTCTACTTCCTGCTGAGCCGCTTTTCCCTTGTCTCCGCCCAAGCGCCGCCTGAGTTGTGAAACTGGCTTTACATTTGGATTCAATGCTAATCGATGGCAGATGAAGTTTGGATCAATTCCGGGCATATCCTTGCAGCTCCAGGCAAACAAATATAAGTTCTCGCCTAGCAACTTTGTCAGGCGCGTCTCCTGTTCGTTCGTCAATCTGGTCCCAATCTTCAAGGTGCGATTGCCAAATTTCAGCGCCTTGGTTTCCTCAATTGGCGTGGGCCTGTTCACTCGCCCCTCGCCTCGTGGGTCAAGATTTTCATCCGGAGTTTCAATTTCATAACATCTGTGTCCAACCAACGCACTCTTCTTGCCATACAGGTTGAGGCAATTGTTATAACATTCCCTCGCCATCTTCTGGTCGACCTTTAGCTTACCAACCTTGCCATTGTTTAGCGGATACTTGACTGCCAAGTGGGCTGTCGAGATTACAGCACAGAGGCGATTCAATGTATTTCGCCCAATGATGACGTTGTAAGATGCCACCACCTGGAGGACCAGATACCTTACTTTCAAAACCCTTGTACACTCATCTTCCCCAAATATTGTGTCCAGATCAATGAATCCTCACACCATTACTTGCTCCCCTGCAAAACCCACCAAGGTTCCCGAATATGGAGTGAGATCATCGTCAGTCAGTCCCAACTTGTCAAATGCGTCGCCATAGATAAGATCAGCTGAACTTCCCTGATCCAGGAGTACCCTTCTAACATTAAAACTATTCAACCTTAATTGCACCACTATTGGGTCATCCTTGTGAGGTTTTATTCCCTCAAAGTCTGCCATCGAGATTGTTATGTCAGGGTGCTCGAATCCGAAAGCAACTTCTTGAACTGAATTAACTGCACGAATATGACGTTTCCGCGCCGCGTGGGTGTCGCCTCCACCGCCAAATCCTCCGGCGATGGTGTTTATGGTCCCTACGGGCGGTCCTGAATGCTGGGCGAACGTGTCATCAGCCCCTCTTGTGGCGATAGCCGCTGATTCTTGCTTCTTCTCGCCCTTATTGTCTGTTCGTTCCTCTTCTCGCCTATCCGCTTTGTTGCGATCGCCATTGTAGCGCCACTCCCTTTGGCGATTTCCTCGATATTGTCCAGCACCGGAACGATTGTCCTGACGTTCATCGCCGTGACGCTCGTCTGCTCGCCCATCGCGCCTGAAGTGTCCCGCCCGAATCAACTTGTCAATCTCCCGCTGCAAAGTCCAGCAGTTGTCCGTGTCATGCCCGATGGATCGATGGTATTCACACCACTTCTTAGGATTGGTGTCCCGCGGTTGATACTTTGGGGCTTCTGGCTCATCTACGAGATGTGCGTCTCTCGCCTCGCGGAGCATATCCGTCAAATTGGTATTCATCACCATGTCAGTCTCTTCCCGCTGGCGATGAGACTTAGATTGCCAAGGCCGGCGCTGTTCATAATCATCGCGCCATGGATACAACTGTTCCCTGGACGGTTTTACCACTGCCTTTCCTTTATCCTCTCTCTGCCGCCTGCCATCCCCCTTGCCTTCGCCATACTTATCTCTTTTCGCGCGCCTGGGTGACGTGTCTCCTTTTTCCAGTTTCGCGCGCTTTCTTTCGAAAGCATCGTCCTCCTCATCAAGAATATAAGTGCTAGCGCGAGCACGCATCTTTTCCATTGAACGTGCAGGCTTGCGTGTCAACTTGCTGTTCAACCTTCCCGGTAACAAACCATTCTTGAATGCTAGAGCACAGGCTCGAGGCTCCTCATCCTCTACCTTGACCGATGCAGCGCTGTACCTGGCCATATACTTCTTCAATAACTCTCCTTCCCGCTGGCGAATGTTGTATAAATCATTGATCGTCACCTGCTGATTCTTATTCGCCGAGAACTGTACTAGAAACTTGGATGAGAAGTCTCTGAAATTCGAAATCGATCCGCGCGGCAAAGTTGTGAACCACGCCATCGCCGTCGATTTGAAAGTCGATGGAAACATCCTACACTTCACCGCATCTGATGCCGCAATTATCACCATCTTCGTGTTGAAATACAGAAGATGATCCTTCGGGTCAGAATCCCCGCTGTAAGAATCCAGAACCAACGTTTTCATATTATCTGGAATTGCCACATTCTCAACGTCTTCCGAGAACGGACGGAACTCAGCTACGGAATCCGCTTCTCTGCCTCCATCGTCTTGTTGCTCGCGACGGTAGAAATCCAACTGAGCTTGTAAATGCTCATTCCGCTGCTGGATGTCGCCAATGCTGCGCATCATATGGCGCCATTCCTCCTGCGTCACTGCCGGTTGTCGCTCCGGAGTAGGTGAATTCTCCGGTGAGCGCTCCTGAGATCCGATCTGCGAAGGCGATGGAGGAGGTGGTGGTGATGGAGGAGGAGAAGGCGGCAAAGAAGTGCGTGCAGCCTGTACTCCCGCTGTTCGCACCGGAGAATCCAAGACAACTCGCTGAGGCCGCCGAGGCGGCGAGATTCGCTGTCGTACTGGCGAATGATGTTGCTTCCTGCGTCGAGTCTCCATCTAAACCAGCCAGGAACGACACAAACTCGATCGGAAAAGGAACGCCAGTCACAGAATCAGAGTCGGAAAACTGTAGAATTGCCTAATCGTAATCAGAGATAGCCTCTTGCATAGTCAATCCACGTGAATGGGAGTAGAAAGTTTATCGATCCCCACAGACGGCGCCAAATGTTCTCGGAACGAACATTAGAGAGAGGGATAGTACCTAGAGAGTGGAAGAATGTGCTAGAGAGAGAAAGAGAATGAGAGAGAGAGTGCTGAATTTCATGTGTTACTTGATCAAGTGAGCTCCAAAAGTCCCTTACAATTGGTAACTACCTCCTATTTATAGAGCTTGGGCACTACCTATTGGGCCAATTGGGCCTCCGAAGTTGAGACCCAACTTAAGGCCAGACTCTCGCTCTTGGGCGGGCTGAACCCTGGGCATCGCCCATCTAGGGGCTCGCCCAGTCCAGTACTAAAACAGAAGAACAATAACTCTGGATCTGGGTTCAAAATGAGAGGACGAGAGAGAAATGGGTGAGAGATGTGTTTCGAGATCTGGATCTGTGTTAATGGAATATGAATCCTACCTTATGTATGAGATCGCTGCAGTACCTAGCAAGCTAGAACATATTCTGTGTCTCTGGTAATTGCAAATGAAAATTATTCTGGTAAAGATTTGGTCTATTTTTCATTTTATATTAATAATAGTCTCTTGATTCTGGAACGATGATGAATAACTTGATTTTTTTATTTTGTTGTTGGAGGATATAAATGATGAATGAATCATTTAAATGATGGTGAAAAAAATTAGTTTTCTGAGTTTTTATTTGTAGAGGATGAAGATGATGAAAGAAGATGAAGTAGGTTTACCGGAATAAAGAAATGTGAATAATTTTATTTTGTTAGAAATGATTAATTTTATTTTTTTAAAATAAAAAATACCTGCAACCCATTCTCGCCTTCATTCTCTCCTTCCTTGTGTAACTTTACACAACTAAAAACTTGTGCACCATGGACAAAACCTTAAATGGAGACGACTTCCTGTTTCAAATTTAAAGTCACGTTGACTCATGATGCACCATATACACTCATGACAGTGGCAGAAATTTAAAGTCATGTCAAATCAATTTCTTTTGGTCTCATATATATATATTAATTAACATGAGAACGTGAAAAAGTTTCCCCGTGATAGTATCACGACCCTATAAGTTGTGAGCACCGGACAGCAGCAACCAACCCACAAAATTAAGTTCTTGCTCTCCAATCTAATTAACCATGTCCACTGTTAGCTTTTCACAATTTTCTATTGCCTTTCTTCTGTTCTTATCTACAACAACATTCCATAGTGGCATGTTCTGTACTGGTACAAATCTGCAGCATCGTTGCAATGAGAGGGACCGTTCTTCACTACTGCAATTCAAACGTGGTGTCATAGACAATTCCAACAAGCTCTCCTCTTGGTCCAATGAAGAAGATTGTTGTGCATGGAAAGGAGTTCATTGTGACAACATCACAGGCAGAGTCACAAGACTTGATCTAAATCAACACTACTTGCAAGGTGAAATCAACCTCTCTTTATTTGAAATTGAGTTCTTGAGCTACTTGGACTTGAGCATGAATTTCTTTAGTGGCCTAACTCTTCCACCTACCTTCAACCATAGTAAACCTGCTAACTTCTCTAATATTCAGTACCTGGACTTATCCTTCAATGATGATTTTCACATGGACAATCTTCACTGGCTTTCAAAACTTTCTGCCTTGAAATTTCTCAACCTCAGCGAAATTAACCTTGTAAATGAAACAAGCTGGCTTCAGTCCATGTCAATGCATCCTTCACTGTTAGAGCTAAGATTGGCAAGCTGTCAATTGACCAATATCAACCCATCCATCAAGTTTGTGAATTTTACTTCACTTGTGACTCTTGATCTCTCTGGAAATTCATTTCATTCTAGTTTACCTTATTGGTTGTTTAATCTCAGCAGTGATATCGCTCATGTTGACCTTAGCTTCAATTTTCTACAAGGTCAAATACCCAAGAGCTTGCTAAGTCTTGGGAAGCTTAAATCTTTAAGGTTGCATAACAATGAACTCAATGGATCCATTCCAGATTGGTTAGGGAAGCATGAAAATTTACAAAATCTGGTTCTATCTGAGAACTTGTTTCATGGCTCTATCCCTTCATCTCTAGGAAATCTCTCAACCTTGGTTGACTTGGGAATCAGCTCAGATTCCTTGAGTGGTAATCTTCCAACCAGTCTTGGACAACTCTTCAATTTGAAGAGTTTAAACATTGGAGGCAAATCCTTGTCAGGCGTTCTTTCTGAACAACATTTTTCCAATCTACACAATTTGGAGTCACTCATCTTGACTTCACCTTTTGCATTTGAGTTGGATCCTGAATGGATTCCTCCCTTTCAATTGGAAGGAGTAGGTTTGATCAATACAATCCTAGGTCCTAATTTTCCAGCTTGGATATATACCCAAAAGTCACTAGACTTTCTTCAAGTTTCTAAATCAACTATTACATCCATAAATGGAGACAAATTTTGGAGATTTGTAGCCAATATTACCCAAGTCAAAATTACCAGCAACTTAATCAGTGCAGACTTAACAAACATCACCCTGAGCTCCAAGTTTTTATATCTGGACAACAATAGTTTCACTGGAAGGCTCCCACATATTTCTTCAAATGTCTTCTATTTGGGTTTGTCCCGCAATTCTCTCTTTGGACCCATTTCCCCTATGTTTTGCCAGAAACTGGGTAGGGAAAATAGCTTGGGTTATTTGGACATATCATTCAATCTCTTATCCGGATCTGTTCCTGATTGTTGGCAGTATTGGAGAGGTTTGTCTTTCCTTTTCTTGGAGAACAACAATCTAACTGGTGAACTCCCTCCATCCATGGGCTCATTAATTGATCTCATTGCACTGGATTTGCACAACAACAGCTTGTCTGGCAATTTTTCGGTGGATCTATCAAACACAACAAACTTGCAATTCATCAACCTTGGAGAAAACAATTTCTCTGGAACTGTACCACTGAAGCTTCCACATAGCATGGAAGTGATGCTTTTGGGATCAAACCAGTTTGAAGGTAACATTCCACCAGAGCTGTGCACTCTCTCTTCACTGTTACAATTGGATCTTTTCCATAACAAACTTTCAGGGCATATTCCTTCATGCATAAGCAACATTACCGGCATGGGTGGAGCGAAAAAAACGAGCCACTTTCAATTTCATGAATACAATGTGCATAACAAAGGCCTTGAGTTAGAGTATAGAGATTATGGACTATGGCGAAATCTTGACCTTTCATCTAACAACTTATCAGGGGAAATCCCCCCAGAAGTTTTCAACCTTGTTCAGTTAAAATCCTTGAACTTGTCTCGAAATCATTTAACAGGAAAGATACCAAGAGAGATTGGACACATGAAAAACTTGGAATCTCTTGATCTGTCCAGCAACAAACTCTTTGGAGAAATTCCTGTTACAATGTCTACCTTGTCTTTCTTGGGCTTCTTGAATCTTTCAAACAATGGATTGGTTGAACAAATCCCAATAGGGACTCAGCTTCAGAGTTTTGATGCCTCCTGCTATGCTGGAAATCCTAAACTTTGTGGAGTTCCTCTGCCAAAAAGCTGCATAGAAGGAGAAGGAGACAATGGTGATGATGATGAATCAAAGCAACATGGAGGAAACAATGATGATAATGCTTTTCAAAATTCACTCTACCTTGGTTTGGGTGTTGGTTTTGCAGTGGGATTTTGGGGGGCTTGTGGTTCTCTATTCTTAAACAGGGCTTGGAGGCATGCATATTTTCGATTCCTTAATCATGTTGTAGACCAACTTTATGTGTATGTGGCCCTCAAATTAAAGCTTAACCAATTTAGTGGATCACCAAGAAGGCAAGAACTTCCAACTGATCAAGTAAGTAAAAATATAATTATGTTCTTTGTCGGTACTTTTATTAGGACATGATCTATATCTTCTTTTCATGTGATATGT
Organism: Lotus japonicus; assembly: GCF_012489685.1. Classification (NCBI taxonomy): domain Eukaryota; kingdom Viridiplantae; phylum Streptophyta; class Magnoliopsida; order Fabales; family Fabaceae; genus Lotus; species Lotus japonicus. Next base: position 4,844,220 of record NC_080046.1, read on the forward strand.
CACCACCATATTACACATGATGATCATCCGCCCATTTTAGTTTGTGTTTGAATTTCCGTTTAACTTAATGTCAAATCTGGTGAAATTCTACTTCTTCGTTTATGTACTGGGGTCTGTGTTTTTTTGTTTGAGTCACCAAACACTAAAACATTGTTAATGAGTTGATAAAGTATTTGTAATGTAAACCATATTATATCTTCTTTTTCTTTAATTTTTTGGACTAGTTTGTTTAGGCTCTTGAAGTATGGTTTTGCAGTTAAAAATGGATGTATGCAGTTTGTTTTTCCTTTTATAGTTTCATTTGACTAATTTTGCAGACCTTCACACAACGCTTCTCAAGTAATTAAGAGTGCATCCCATATTTTTATGGATAGCTTGAAGATTCAAAGCATTGGTATGTATCGGGGACTATATTCAAATTAGAAGATAGAATGAGACCTTTGTCAAGTTGCTGTGGCATTTATGATATGTATTAGTTCTGAATTTAATATGGTATAGATTTTGGACCTGTTAAGGAAAGCGTGTAACCATTCCATATTTCATGTACTGGCCATATAAATAACATGATACTAGTATTGATCTTGCGCCATGCACGGATGAAATAATAATATTTTCCAAGGTTTGATACTAGTATTAATCAGCTTAGTGTATTACTTTTGCATGAGTTTCGTAATTATTTTTTAATTAAGTCTCTCGTATGTAGCCCTCTGTGGTGGCACGGTGAGCAAGTTTAACTTGAAATTATTTATAGTTGGTTTTGAAGTATGGCTTTAATGGCCTTGCTTTTTGAACATTTTATTTATTTTGGCTAAAAAGCACTTTTGGCCCCTGATGTTTCAAGTTTGTGTAAATTCTGCCCCTACTCTAATTTGGTCGATGTTTCTACCCCTCATGTTTTCAAATAGTGCATCGTCTACCCCTCCGTTAGTCGGACGTTAAAAAACACTTTTAGCCCCTGATGTTTCAAGTTTGTGTAAATTCTGCCCCTACTCTATTTTGGTCGATGTTTCTACCCCTCATGTTTTCAAATAGTGCACCGTCTACCCCTTCGTCAGTCAGACGTTAAAAAACTAACGGAATGAGCTGATTTGACTTTTTTTAAATACTTTTGGACATACCACCCGGAAATTACAAGTGAAATTGGAAAAAGGAGGCATGAGAGATTCAAACTCAAGACCTGTAAGTAGCAAAACATGCATTTAACCAGTTCAGTTACATACATAATTGATATATGCATGAGGCAAATTTAATTTATATCATTTCTTTGATCATCATCAACTTCATATACTCTTTTTCATCTCTCCAATCCACCCAGGAACCTCTCATGAGAAAGCCTGACTGACGGAGGGGTAGACGGTGCACTGTTTGAAAACATGAGGGGGTAGAAACGTCGACAAAAATATAGTAGGAGCAGAATTTGCACAAATTTAAAACATCAGGGGCCAAAAATGTTTTTTAGCCATTTATTTAATGAGGTTTCATTAATGACTATCAAATGCGTTCACAAAAAAATTGGCGGGTATCTGGTTACTAGTGACCCTCGAGAAATTAGGTCATTTCTTGAATCGTGTTTTATGTGATTGACTGAAAAAGACACAATCTACAATGAGTCAGTTTAAAACAACTTCGGGGTAGGTCACTTAAAAAATTGTGTTTAATGAAAATAATATTCTTTAGTGATTTTACTTCTTCAAAATACCCTCCTTAAAACCTAGAAAAGAAATCCACACAACGACTTCTCCAGTGAGCATTTCAGCAATATCCCTCCCTCACTTCTGACCCAAAACCTTCTCCGACAATGTGAATGTTATTTTTCTTTCTTTATTGTTTTCTTTTCACTTTTTCACTATCTGTATACGTGAGTGCTTTTAGCTTTATAGAAGTCAAGTAAAAAATGTTACTATTTATCCATCAATTAGTATGGTAGTGGGAGATTAGAGAGAATAAGTAGTTTGTGAGGTGGGGTATTGTTATCCCCAAATATTACCAAGAACCGAGATTACGTCGAAGGTAGGAATTCGTGGAAAACCTAAATAGGTCAAGGCCATTAGATGGATTTTTTGGATTCCAATAAACAAATTGATTAAGTGTTCATATTAGGCCGAAGCTCCGAGTCAATGTTTGAAGTCTCATTTTTCTAAGAGTCAACAAAAATCATAAAAATACTGTGAAGCGTGACCATATTTTGAGTCGAAGACATGACAACCGCACCTAAGCAGTATTTACATGATTCAAAGGCAAGGAAGCAACTGTTGAGTGGTTTTCATGCTGAAGGATACGTGTGAAGATCTTATAACTTAAATGTTTATAATTAGTTTATAATTCCCTCTATAAATAGTAGTAAGTACAATAACAAGAGGAGTCCACAAATTACTACTCGAAGCAACTCCCTTAAAAGTTGTACGTCCATCCTATTCAAGTGACATATAAGAGTACACAATGTGTGAACCACCTTTTCAATTCTATGCAATTTTTCTTTTGGTTTTCATTTGATTTTCCTTTTGATCTTTGTTTTTCTTTTGATTTACTATTTTTCTTCACTCATCCAACATTATTTACACTTAAACACTTCCCCAAACACGAACATTTTCACTAAAAAGAACCCAAGGATACAGATCCAATGCCCAAATTACCCCGTGGACTTATTTTTTTACCAAAAAACCGAATAAACAAGTATGTATGTGGTGTTTTATGTGAATGAGCGAGAAATAATGGAGTCTAAAATGAATAATTTTAAAAAACATTTCATGCTTCCGCAATCTATGAGGGAGGCAGTGGGAGATGAAAGAAAATAAGTAGTTTGTGAAGTGAGGTGCGTATGAAGTGTCTTAGTAAATGAGTAGAAAGAGCGGAGTCTACGATGAGTCATTTAAAAAATTGTGTCATGCTATTGTAATCCTTTAGTGTGGAAGTTGAAGATGATGTAATGGAAGATGAGAGATAATAAGTAGTTTTTGAGGTGATGTGTGTTTGAGGTCTTTAATGTGAATGAGTGAGAAAAGACGGAGTCTATGATGAATTGATTAAAAAAATTCCCCACAACAAGTCACTGAAAATTTGTATTTAGTGAGAATAATTTCCTTAAGTAATTTTACTTTATCGTAATGCCCTTATTCAACAGTAAAATCGGAATCATCAGAACGACTTCTCAAATGAGTGAAAAAACTCTCGCCTTTTCCTCTCCCTCTGATATGCCACATTCTCCGACTTACCACCTTCTCCTCCTCCTCCCTTCTTACTTCTTCTCTTTTTCCTTATCCCCGCCAACGAAGGCACCAATTAGTGCCTCAATAATATGAGCAACAATCTTCCATTTTAATTTTATCATTACTTTGACAATAACTCTAGTTTGGTTCAAAGCCAACATTTGAATTTAGAACTTCCATAATTTTCACTAGGAATATTCCATCTATTAGAATCATAAGTATAATTTCTTATGATTTACTTCAACTTAAAAGGTCAACCTGACAAAGTACTTAGTACATTATCTGTAAATGAACCAAATCAACCATTAGAACCATTGAGTTAACTTGGTGGTTGTCTCTAAGGCGGTATTCGTCTCTCAAGGAAACTAAATTTGTCTCATTCACACCGTCACAACAAGTGCATTAATTGTCTTTATTATTGATATTCAAACTAAAAGATTAAATGATAACAAAAGAAATAGATATATTGGTCGGTGAAAGAAAAATAGAGGATATAGTTGTTCTATGGATGAGTAGAATAAACTATGAGGGAGGGATATCTCGCGAAACTGGTGGTGTGGGTGGTGTGTAACACCCCCTTTTTCCCCATTGTTTTATTTAAAAACGTTTATCAGAGTTTAAAAAATATCAAGGGAGTATTACACTTCTTCACGAAAACTCATTCAAATTAACACTGATTGTGTTTGAAAATTTATAAGTTCATATGCTTTTTAAAGAAAGAATTATTTATGCCAATAAAATTTCTAAACCAGCCAGATAATCCCAAGATGCTTAAGATCACTTATTTAAATAGGTTTATCTTCCATGATATTCCAATAAAATTCATCATACTCAGAACTGAATTTCATAAGCACTTCGGCCATCAACAGTACGACATCGCCATAATTTAGAAAATCATTCAAAAACTTCCATAAGGAGAGGTTATAAAATCCTCTCAACAAAAATGTAAAAGTAACGTAAAATATCTACCCAGTGTTACATTACAGAGCAAGACACTTATTTTATTATAATAATAATAATAACATAAACTAAGACTCTCCAAAGCTACTCCTCATGAGCCACATCTCTATCTCCAGTACCTGAGCGATGTCGCATAGAACATCATTCCAACAGAAGGGTAAGAACTTACATTGTATAAAATATAGCATAACAAAGAGCAAGTAAACAATTCAGATTCTACTCTATAAACTCTTCACATTGTCTTTAAAATCTGAGTGATTATAATATTTTCTCTCAAGACAGTTTCACAATTCTTATTAATGTTTCGGAAAATTATAAGCTTTAAGAAAAATAATAATTCGACTTTACCACAACAGCAAAACAATTCACCAACAAATCACCAAACACATAAAACCACTGAAAACGTGAAACTTAGTGTGTGAGACTCTAATGTATGCATGTGGTACCAATTGTTAACCTTAGCGGTATCACCGCGTCCACTCCAGACAGTTAACCACCAATGAAGTCCACTCCAGACTTCCAGAACCACGCCAGTTCTGGGACAAACCTCAATTTTCCGATGAAAACCGACACGTTGCCTCTTGACTAAATGAAGTGTATTTCGTGCAAAAACTCATAAATTAAAACATGCAATTTGAGACCACTCCAGCCCCAAATATATAACATATTTTCTCACCAAATTCCATAACGGAAATCACACCAAAATTGCACAAAATAACACTTCAATACAATTATCAAATCATTCAGTATTCCACTGAAAAAATAGCAACACAAAATCATCAAATGTTTCATATCAATTACTAGAATCAGTTTCAGAATCAATCCCAGAAATAAGCAGAAACATAGCAAACTTGCATATAATTCTGGTACTAAATGAGCAGTCCAAAAATTATGAAAATTTTACCAAACATAGCCTTATACGTTAGATTTCATATAAAATTGGTTTCACCCAATTTGGAATTCTGTAGATAGAGTTATGCTCTCTACAACACAGGCTGTTAGGGTGTGTGCGAGCAGAAATAGAGTTAACTTGCAGATAATTCTGGTATTGAACCAGCAACCCAAAAATTACGAAAATATTACCCAATATAACCCTATGAGTTAGCTTTCATACAAAATTGATTTCACTCAATTCGGAATTCTGTAGAGAGAATTATGCTCTCTATAGCACAGGCTGCTAGGGTGTCTGCGGGCAGAAACAGAGTGAACTTGCAGATAATTATGGTACTGAACCAGCAATCAAAAAATTATGAAAATATTACCCAACATAGCCCTATGAGTTAGCTTTCATACAAAATTGGTTTCACTCAATTTGAAATTCTGTAGAGAGAGTTATGCTCTCTACAACACAGACTGTTAGGGTATCTGCGGGCAGAACAGAACAGAACCCAATTTTCCCCAGAACCTCAATTTCGCTCAAAATCAATTTTGGTCACCACATGTTAACACTCAACACAGTCTCTCAGTTCTGAATTTTCAAAGAAGATGGGGTTCCTTCATGTTAAACTCAACCTCTGTTATTCTACAATTATACAAGGTAAATTCAAACCCTTACCTTCTATGACACCGGTACAAAGCCTCCTTGACCCTTTTCTTCTTGAAGATTAAATTATAGGTTTTCTCCACCTTTTCTCCTCTCCTTCACCTTTCACGTGTTTCTCTGTTCTGCTGCTTCTCTAATCCTAATTTTCTGATTTATCTATTTTTAATTCTCTCATAACCCTTAAATAATCTTACAATAGGCCCCACTCCCAACTACTCACTTAAAACCTAAAACCCTTATTTTTCTATATCACATAATAACTTAATTATCTAATAAAATCACTTGATGACCTTATCATCTAATTAAATCACATAATCACATAATCATCTAATTAAATCGCATAAATTATCAAAATACATATAGCATAATAAAAATTAAGATAAAATAATAAATAACATAATAACGAAAAGTGGGGTGTTACATGGTGGGCATGGCAAATTGATATTTTAAGTATCAATCAATCTAAGTTATTCAAATTCAATAATATAGCTATTGGTGTTTAACAAAATTGGACCATATGTATTTTTTATTACACAATACTGTGGAAAAGTGGTAAAATAGTCAGTGACAAAATATTAGATGGAAAAAGTGACATATTTTGTTTATCTTTTGTGAGTTCAAGAGAGAGAGAAAATATTAGTGTTTAATTGATATTTTATCTTTATATTCTTAAGTCTATTAAATGAAGAGACAAATAAATTATTTTATTTAAAGAAAATTCAACTTTATTAATTTGTACCTGAAAAAACTATTTTTATTTTTTAAATATTGATATAATTTTAATTAAAAAGTAATCAAACAAAACACTAATACAAAAGTGAAAAAAAAAATATTTTTCACAAAAAAATGTATGTTGGCTTAGTCAAAATTGGTATCCACATTTAATATTTTATTTATAAATCCAAAGTTAAAATAAATCATAAAATATTTTGTAACAAACAAAATCATAAAATACTCACTAAATGTCTTATAGTACTTTTTATGCTAAGTATAATTTTGAAATCACTTTTGTGACAAACTAGCCATTAATGGTCTTCTTACCCATTAACCAAACTACATTTAAAAAAAAAAGAAAAAGAAAAATTTATTCAAGTGTAAACATATTATTTAAGAGCTCCTAGCTAGTCAATTCCAATTGCAACTGAGCATTAAGAAAATTAATTCATCAAAATCTAATACTTATCCTTTTATTGTATATACTTTATTAAGTAATAGATTATCCTACTAATGAAATATAATTTATAATCAATTAAAATTATTATATATTAAGCCTTAACATTTGATATAATATATGTTCCATGTGTCCGGATTAGTCAATCTAAAATTCTTAAAAATTTTAAATTATGAAAAATTCAATTGAAGTATCTTAACTACAAAAGTATTTTTTTTAAATTATATGATTTAATAAATAATTAAACTATTTTGGACTGAAAATTTTAAAATCATCTCAACCAAATATCCCTCAATTAAATCCTACATCCGAACATATTCTGAGTTTATAATTGTTCCCTAAATTGGGGACCATATTTGAATATTTTTCATTTCCTCTTTAAAATGATTTTATTGAGAATTTTTTTATTTAAATGCATTTATATCTATTTGACCACCATTAATGATCAATTTCAAAAGTCCTAGTGTCAAATTAAATATTCAATGCTCTTGTTTGAATAGTTTGACTAAACAGTTATGTTCGTTGGGGGTGCTTGATGGTCAAATCGAATTTTAATGGAATTGCCTATTTTTTAACAACACCAGAAACTGCTACACAGGATAAACAACCTATGTGCCAAAATCAAACCATGGGTTTTACTTAATGGTATTCGCACTACTTGCCAAATATACGTCCCACTCAGTGTAAGATCAAGTTTTGATCTAGTAATACAACTCTATGTTTTGATGATTACAAGTTAACCTTTTGATATGAACAATTGTGGTACTCTAACGTGTTTTTCTGAGTGTGCTATTTACAGGCTCTGACCTCAACTCAATCTCACACAAATCAGAAGCACTGTGTATAAAGAGTGACCCAAGCAACGCTTTCGCATTCACCATGTTCAGTATGAACAGTGGAAAAGCTTCAGAAGTTCTGAAGCTATACAAACTCTGATGTGGACTCAGTCGCTAGAAGCTCTGAAGATCCAGAAGTTCTGATAACCAAGAAACACTGAAGGTTCAGATGTTCTGATGGTGTAGAAGACTCTGAAGATCCAGAAGCTGAATAGTGGAAACTCTGAAGTCCAGAAGCAAGAAACTCTGAAGGCCATGTTCTTCCCTCTGAGTTCAGAATCAGAAGATACAATGGTCAGAGGATCTGTGCTTTCCCTCTGACTCTGATCAACCGGCTTCACAAGTTCCAATATGAAGTATTCCCCTGATCAGAAGTCTCCTAGGTTAAAAGGTCAAGTCGCTATCCAAGTACAAAAGCAAGTGTACCTTCCTGACGACCTACCTAACGTTCTCAGCCACAGCAGAAGCTGGATTTTCCAGAACTGCCCTCCAACGGTAGCATTTCCCATGCAACGCTCAACCCTAATCCTTGGAGTATATATAGAGGCTGAAGATTGAAAGAAGCGGCTAGAAGCAATACACACGCGCAAGACATATTCAAAATATTCTAAGCTTTCTTTCATCTGAAATTCATTGTGTTTACTATTAGCTTTTTAGAAGCAAATCTCTTGTAAACAATTCTTTGATAAACAGTTTGTTTAGTTCCTTTAGGAGATCAAGGTTGATCGGATCCTAGAGAAGACTAAGAGAGTGAATCTTAGTGTGAGCTAAGTCAGTGTAATTGTTAGTCACTTGTAGGTTTCAAGTGCAGTTGTAACTCTTACCTGATTAGTGGATTGCCTTCATTCTAAGAAGGAAGAAATCACCTTAACGGGTGGACTGGAGTAGCTTGAGTGATTTATCAAGTGAACCAGGATAAAATTCTTGTGTGCTTTTCTATCTCTTATCTTTAGCACTTAAGTTCTCGAAAGATTTGTCAAAATCTTTAAGGTGGAAGTTTTGTTCTGAAAACGTTATTCAAACCCCCCCTTTCTACCGTTTTTCATACCTTCAATTGGTATCAGAGCGCAAGTTCTGATTACCACACCTAACAGTGTTCAGTGATCCGGGCCGGTGTGAAAAACAATGGCTGCCACCACCAGTGAAACTCAAAGAGATGGTTACAACGCAAAGCCTCCTATGTTCGATGGTCAAAGGTTCGAATATTGGAAAGATAGACTGGAAAGTTTCTTTCTGGGTTTCGATGCAGATCTCTGGGATATTATTGTGGATGGCTATGAGCGTCCAGTTGATGCAGATGGCAAGAAGATCCCAAGGTCAGAGATGACTGCAGATCAAAAGAAGCTGTACTCACAACATCACAAAGCAAGAGCAATTCTTCTAAGTGCTATTTCCTATGAGGAGTACCAGAAGATTACAGATCGTGAGTTTGCTAAAGGCATTTTTGATTCTCTGAAGATGTCTCATGAAGGAAACAAGAAAGTCAAAGAATCAAAGGCATTGTCCTTGATCCAAAAGTATGAATCCTTCATCATGGAGCCAAATGAGTCCATTGAAGAAATGTTCTCCAGATTTCAATTGCTTGTAGCTGGCATACGACCTCTCAACAAGAGCTACACAACAAAAGATCATGTCATAAGGGTCATCAGGTGTCTTCCTGAAAGTTGGATGCCTTTGGTGACTTCAATAGAACTCACGAGAGACGTTGAGAATATGAGTTTAGAAGAACTCATCAGCATTTTGAAATGCCATGAGCTGAAGCGCTCAGAGATGCAAGATCTGAGGAAAAAGTCCATAGCCTTGAAATCCAAATCTGAAAAGGCTAAGGTTGAGAAGTCAAAGGCTCTTCAAGCTGAAGAAGAAGAATCTGAAGAAGCATCAGAAGATTCTGATGAAGATGAGCTGACTCTGATCTCCAAGAGACTCAACCGCATCTGGAAGCACAGGCAGAGCAAGTTCAAAGGCTCTGGAAAGGCAAAAGGAAAGTATGAGTCCTCAGGCCAGAAGAAGTCTTCAATCAAGGAAGTCACATGTTTTGAGTGCAAAGAATCTGGGCACTACAAAAGTGATTGTCCAAAGTTGAAGAAAGACAAGAAGCCAAAGAAGCACTTCAAGACCAAGAAGAGTCTGATGGTGACATTCGATGAATCAGAGTCAGAGGATGTTGACTCTGATGGTGAAGTCCAAGGACTCATGGCCATTGTCAAAGACAAAGGATCAGAGTCAAAGGAAGCTGTTGACTCTGACTCGGAATCAGAAGGAGATCCTAACTCAGACGATGAAAATGAGGTATTTGCTTCTTTCTCTACCTCTGAACTGAAACATGCTTTGTCTGATATCATGGATAAGTATAACTCTTTATTGTCTAAGCATAAAAAGTTGAAAAAGAACTTATCTGCTGTCTCCAAGACTCCTTCTGAACATGAGAAAATTATTTCTGATTTGAAAAATGAAAATCATGCTTTGGTAAATTCTAACTCTGTGCTTAAGAACCAGATTGCTAAGTTAGAAGAAATTGTTGCATGTGATGCCTCTGATTGTAGAAATGAATCTAAGTATGAAAAGTCTTTTCAAAGATTCCTAGCTAAAAGCGTGGATAGAAGCTTAATGGCTTCAATGATCTATGGTGTAAGCAGAAATGGAATGCATGACATTGGCTATTCTAAACCAATTAGAAATGAGCCTTCTGTGTCTAAAGCTAAATCCTTGTATGAATGCTTTGTTCCCTCTGGTACCATATTGCCTGATCCTGTACCTGCTAAAATTGCTAAAAACCCTCTTAAAAAGGGATCTTTCTCTATGACTAAATATCATGCAAATATTCCTTTAAAATATTATGTTGAGACACCCAAGGTGATCAGAACCTCTGGGGTAACTAACAAGAGAGGACCCAGAAAGTGGGTACCTAAGGACAAGATTATCTATGTTGCAGATATCCTTGATAGCTCCACTGAAACACCAATCATGGTATCTGGACAGTGGATGCTCGCGTCACATGACGGGAGAAAAGCGTATGTTCCGAGAGCTGAAACTTAAGCCTGGAGGCGAAGTTGGCTTCGGAGGAAATGAAAAGGGTAAAATTGTTGGTACTGGTACTATTTGTGTAGATAGTAGTCCATGCATTGATAATGTTTTATTGGTAGACGGCTTAACACATAACTTATTGTCTATAAGTCAATTAGCTGACAAGGGTTATGATGTTATATTCAATCAAAAGTCCTGCCGGGCTGTAAGTCAGATCGATGGCTCTGTTCTGTTTAACAACAAGAGGAAGAACAACATTTATAAGATCAGATTATCTGAGTTGGAGGCTCAGAATGTGAAGTGCCTTCTGTCTGTTAATGAAGAGCAGTGGGTATGGCATAGACGGTTAGGGCATGCCAGTATGAGAAAGATTTCTCAGCTGAGCAAGCTAAGCCTTGTCAGGGGCTTACCCAATCTGAAGTTCGCTTCAGACGCTCTTTGTGAAGCATGTCAGAAAGGCAAATTCACAAAAGTCCCTTTCAAGGCAAAGAATGTTGTCTCAACCTCAAGGCCGTTAGAACTTCTGCATATCGACCTGTTTGGACCAGTGAAAACTGAGTCTATAGGTGGCAAGATATATGGGATGGTTATCGTTGATGACTATAGCCGCTGGACATGGGTAAAGTTTCTAACCCGCAAGGATGAGTCTCATGCTGTGTTCTCTACCTTCATTGCTCAAGTGCAAAACGAGAAGGCTTGTAGGATTGTGCGTGTCAGAAGTGACCATGGTGGAGAGTTTGAGAATGACAAGTTTGAGAGTCTGTTTGATTCCTATGGAATTGCACATGATTTCTCTTGTCCCAGAACTCCTCAACAAAATGGTGTTGTTAAGAGGAAGAACAGAACTCTTCAGGAGATGGCTAGAACCATGCTCCAAGAAACTGGCATGGCTAAGCACTTTTGGGCAGAGGCAGTAAATACAGCATGTTACATTCAGAACAGAATCTCTGTGAGACCAATTCTGAATAAGACTCCTTATGAATTGTGGAAGAACATAAAACCCAACATTTCTTATTTTCATCCTTTTGGCTGTGTTTGTTATGTTCTCAATACTAAGGATAGATTGCATAAATTTGATGCTAAGTCTTCTAAGTGTCTATTACTTGGTTATTCTGATAGATCTAAAGGTTTTAGATTTTATAATACTGATGCTAAGACTATTGAAGAATCTATTCATGTTAGATTTGATGATAAGCTTGACTCTGACCAGTCAAAGCTAGTTGAAAAGTTTGCAGATTTAAGCATTAATGTTTCTGACAAAGGCAAAGCTCCAGAGGAAGTTGAGCCAGAGGAAGATGAACCAGAGGAAGAAGCTGGTCCCTCTAACTCACAAACTCTGAAGAAGAGCAGAATCACTGCAGCTCACCCTAAGGAATTGATTCTGGGCAACAAAGATGAACCAGTCAGAACCAGATCTGCCTTCAGACCCTCTGAAGAGACCTTGCTGAGTCTGAAAGGATTGGTGTCCTTAATTGAACCCAAGTCCATAGATGAAGCTCTTCAGGACAAGGATTGGATTCTGGCCATGGAAGAAGAATTGAATCAATTTTCCAAGAACGATGTTTGGAGCTTAGTGAAAAAGCCTGAGAATGTTCATGTTATTGGAACGAAATGGGTATTCAGAAACAAGCTAAATGAGAAAGGAGATGTAGTCAGAAACAAGGCAAGGCTAGTTGCTCAAGGCTACAGCCAGCAGGAAGGAATAGACTACACTGAAACATTTGCTTCGGTAGCAAGACTGGAGGCAATTAGACTGTTGATCTCCTTCTCAGTAAATCACAACATAGTTCTACATCAGATGGACGTAAAGAGTGCCTTCCTAAATGGTTATATCTCAGAGGAAGTCTATGTTCATCAACCCCCAGGTTTTGAAGATGAAAAGAAACCAGACCATGTGTTCAAATTGAAGAAATCACTCTACGGTCTGAAGCAAGCTCCCAGAGCATGGTATGAGAGACTTAGCTCATTCCTTCTGGAGAATGAGTTTGTAAGGGGTAAAGTAGATACAACTCTTTTTTGCAAGGCTTATAAAGATGATATCTTAATTGTGCAAATTTATGTTGATGATATTATATTTGGTTCTGCTAATCAATCTCTATGCAAAGAATTTTCTGAGATGATGCAGGCTGAATTTGAGATGAGTATGATGGGAGAATTAAAGTACTTTCTGGGAATACAAGTTGATCAAACACCAGAAGGAACATATATCCATCAGAGCAAGTACACTAAAGAACTTCTGAAGAAGTTCAATATGCTGGAATCTACAGTGGCCAAGACTCCAATGCATCCTACATGCATTCTGGAGAAAGAAGATAAAAGTGGTAAAGTATGTCAGAAGCTCTATCGTGGCATGATAGGTTCACTTCTATACTTAACTGCATCTAGGCCAGACATACTATTTAGTGTTCACTTATGTGCTCGTTTCCAATCAGATCCAAGGGAAACCCACTTAACTGCTGTTAAGAGGATCCTAAGGTATCTGAAAGGCACCACTAACCTTGGCTTGATGTATAAGAAGACATCAGAGTATAAGCTTTCAGGTTATTGTGATGCTGATTATGCTGGAGATAGAACAGAGAGAAAAAGTACTTCTGGAAATTGTCAATTTCTGGGAAGCAATCTAGTCTCATGGGCAAGCAAGAGGCAATCAACCATTGCACTATCAACTGCAGAGGCAGAATATATCTCAGCAGCAATATGCAGCACTCAGATGCTCTGGATGAAACATCAGCTGGAGGATTATCAGATCCTTGAGAGCAATATCCCAATCTATTGTGATAACACTGCTGCAATCTCATTGAGTAAGAATCCTATCTTGCATTCAAGGGCAAAGCACATTGAGGTAAAGTATCACTTTATTAGAGATTATGTACAGAAGGGCGTACTTCTTCTGAAGTTTGTTGATACTGACCATCAATGGGCAGATATCTTTACAAAGCCCTTAGCAGAGGATAGATTTAATTTTATTCTGAAAAATCTAAACATGGACTTTTGTCCAGAGTGAAGATGGATCAGAACCTCTGACTATGATACTTCTTGATCAGAAGATGTCTAGTCCAGAAGGTAACTCAATCAGAGTGTGTGTGCCCACTGGTACTGACTCTGAAGCTGAGACAACAACACGTGTGTCAGAATTTCTGATGCATAATTCCTTGTGCCCGTGTGACAGTCTGTTATGATTGCGTGTAGATATGCTTATCTCCTGTGTGTGATTGTGTATTTTACTGTTACTATCTATCTTTAATTTTCAACCGTTGATCTTAAAGTGCTTTTTGAATCAACAACGGTTATTTGATAAAACCCACTATACACACACGTTCTCGTTCACTTCCGGTTTTCACTCTCGCACTCTCTGCTTTTCAAAACCGCCTCTTTCTTGATTTCTCTCTCGATCTCTCTTCATCCTTCAAACTTCATCTTCTACCTCAAACCTTCAACCTCTTCAAAATGGTGAGACAAACCAGAAGATCTACTGCAGATGCACCTCAGTTCCCTCACATGGTAGTTGGTTTGGCAACGGGTCAAAGGGGCTCTGAGAACCCGGCACAAGAACAAGTTCAAGCTCAAGAGCAGATTGTTCCAATTGCAGAACGGGGCTGTGCCGTTCACTGCGTATTTGCTCCTGAGGAACTCCAAGTCCTGGCAGAATGGAGATTCGACCTCGACAACCTGGCTGCAAATGGGTTTGATCTTCGTCCTGAAGTCCAAGCTCAAGGTTGGGGAAACTACTTCAATCGACTTCGAGGACCGGTGTATGAGAAACTGGTAAAGGAATTCTGGAAGCACGCCGACTGCGATGATACTCAGGTGGTCTCTCACATTCTTGGCAGGAAGATCATCATCACTGAGAAGTCATTCGTGAATCTGCTAGGAGTAGAAACTGCTTATGGGTATCGGTTCCAACTGACGGAATCGAAGCTGAAACCCAGCACCAAAGACAAAGTCAACCAGGCCCTGTACACCACTTTCAAACCGGGCAAGACGAGTTACAAAGTGATGGATCTTCACCCCAAACTCAGAATCTGGCACAAGATCCTGCTCAACTGCATCAATCAGAGACCGAAGGGCAGTTCCCCAGATTACATCAACTTCAACCAGAAGGCGATGCTGTTCTTCATTCAAGACAAGGAGAAGATCTGCCTTCCCTACTTCCTGTTCTCCTACTTAAAGGAATGCATCCGGAAGTCTCGCACCACCGCCTCCATCAAGTCTGCAATCAAATATATCCCTTTTGGGAGGCTGCTCTCAGACTTTCTCATTGAAAGCAACTTGGTGCAAGATTTGATCAATGCTGGTTGCACAGAGGATTTGAGCACTGTTCTGGGAATGAACATTGAAGAGAGGCATAGTACCTAGAGGTAGAGGGATTGTGCCAAGAGAGAATGAGAGTGAGAGAGAGTGCTGAATTTCAAGTGTTATTTCATCAAATGAGCCAAAAGTCCCTTACAATTGATAACTACCTCCTATTTATAGAGCTTGAGTACTACCTATTGGGCCAATTGGGCCTCCAAGATCAAGGCCCATCTGAAGTCCAGGGCCCCGCCTCAGGGCGGGATACATGCTGGGCGTTGCCCCTCTAGGGGCTCGCCCAGTCCACTAGTCCACAAGACACCGAGCTCGAGGTACGAGAGCTAAGGGTGTCTTTTAAATGCAATTGGGCCTCCGAGATCAAGGCCCATCTGAAGGCCAGGGCCCCGCCTCAGGGCGGGATACATGCTGGGCGTTGCCACTCTAGGGGCTCGCCCAGTCCACTAGTCCACAAGACACCGAGCTCGAGGTACGAGAGCTAAGGGTGTCTTTTAAATGCTTTTACATATGTCCTACAGTACACCAGAATCTGCACTGCCAACATGGCTTAAGAAAAAAGAGGTAAACTATATCGCCAACACGGCGTGAGCAAAAGGAAACTTGCATTTTCAGTTACCCAGTCCACTGACTTGACGAGCAACCCGAGCTGGCAAGTCCACTAGTCCACAAGCGGCGAGAACGATTACTTCGTATTGGCGATAAGTTGGAGCAGGTGTATGATCGCTCGCCGGCGGGAAAGGTGACAGGCATGGGTCATGTGCCGATCATTCAATCATTGACTGGCGGTGACCCCGGCGAGCGACTGAACTTTGTTGTTGGTGTCACCCGTCAGGCGATGGTGTTTGATCCTTATGGTGGCGAAGCTTTTCGCGCTTTCCCTTATTTTAGAACCCTTTCAAATCTCTATCTGCCTCACGTGGCTGCCCCACGTGATGTGTTGGTTACATCAATTTCCCTCTTTCTCCGGAACCGTCACTTCTCCTTTCATAACCGTCCCATCGTGCGCAGTAACTCCCCATTGCACGCGACCCACCTCCCCAAAACCATCATGACTTCCAACCTTCCACACGCGTCCAACACGCGTCACCCCTCCAGCTTCTCCCCTTCTCCTATAAAAACCCTTCTTCCCCACTGTCATCCCTTTCCGAGACCCCTCTTTACTTCCCTAATCGCTTACCAAACTCCCTCTGTCCACTTCCGCTCCGGAGCCGTCGCTTATCACCCTTTCCGCTACCCACTCTTCACATCCTACTCCGGTGAGTCCCCTTGTCTTTATCTTTACATCGCACACATACTGATCTTTTCCTTTCTTTCACTTCACTGTCTTCAAAAAATGGCTTCAAACCCTACCTCCCCTAATCACTCTTCTTCCTCCTCCGAAAGCGACCCTGACTCCACCGCTGCCGGCGGCCTCCGTTTAGAGGTTCCGGAGATCCCAGCTCACCGACTACAAACCTACGCCACTCTGCCCCTTCCAGTCCAAGTAGCCCCCAAACACGAAGCTATAGATCAACCTTCCATCTTCCAAGATAGCGATCCCATTGTGCAATTCGTGAACTCCCTGGGTGGCTTGTCCAATGACGATGAGTTTAACGCCAAACTCAGGATCTGGGTTTGCAGTCCCGGGGATCGCCCCTGGCTTCACAAGCCAGACGGCGACGTAAAGAGATCCCATTTTTTCTTTGCATACGAATACATGTTTAGCGAGCTTGGAATCAGGCTTCCTTTCTCGCCCTTTGTCCAAACCGTCCTCCGCGACATCAACGCGGCTCCCTGTCAACTTCACCCTAACGCCTGGGCCTTCATTCGATGTTTTGAAATCCTAAGCGCCGCTGTCGGCATCGCCCCATCCCCCACCAGTTTCTTCTACCTTTACGACGTCGACCCCAAGTCCATCAAAAACAAAGGATGGATTTCCTTGAAGGCCCGAGCCGGCCGGAAGTGTTTGCATCCCCACAAAAGTAACGCGAAGTCCTCTTTCGCACGAAAGTACTTCCGTGTGGCGGTTCATCCCGCCTACCCAGAAGCATTCACCCTCAGAGACGGGACCGCCCTCTTTCCTCTTTACTGGACAGAGAAGCCCAACGGGATCACCGATCCTTCAGAGGATTCCTTGTCCGCCAACGATAAAGCCTTTCTTAATCTCCTTGCCCCACTTCCCATCCTTGACTGCACAACAGTCCTTGAGGGCGCTGACCTCTCAAGAACTCCCAAATACTTAGGTTGCCCATAGCTCACTTTTATTATTGACATTTCCTTTCTCGACTCCTATGTTATCACTGATCGTTTTTTTTTATTGTTACAGAAGATATGAATTTCACGAACGCCGAGCTCCTGAAGGCCCGCGAGAGGAGAATGGCTCGCTTTTCCCCAAAATTCAACACTGAGGGCGACGCGAAAAAACGGGGCGGTGCTGAGAACCAAGCCGAGAGCACCAAAGCTCCCAAGAGGAGAAGATTGACCAAAGCCTCCTCCAACGCCGGCACATCCAACCCTGGCGCTCAGCCCACCACTGCTGCTGCGCCTAAAGGCAAAAATGTCGCTGAAGCCTCTGTCGCCGCAGCTACCGAGCCAACCGCCGTACCGGCTTCTTCTCCTGCCTCCGCCGGTGCGACCGCTGCTTCTGCCGCTGAGTCCTCTATTGGCGCCACAGTCGCCTCCGCCGGCGTTAACGCCACAAAAGCTGCTGCATCTTCCGACACTCCTATTGGAGATAAGGAAAAAGAAAATGAAACCCCAAAGTCTCCTCCTCGCCAAGATGCGCCTCCTAGCCCGCCCTCAACACATGATGCGGGCTCCATGCCTTCCCCGCCTCATCAAGGGGAAAAATCCTGTCCCGCCGCTGCCACTACCTCTGAAGCAGCTCAAATTGAACAAGCCCCTGCTCCTGAGGTCGGTTCTTCAAGCTACTATAATATGCTCCCCAACGCCATTGAACCCTCAGAATTATTACTTGCTGGTCTCAATCGTGACGTTATAGAAAAAGAAGTTTTGAGTCAGGGCCTGAATGTCACCAAGGAGGAGACTCTTGCTTGCCTCCTACGCGCTGGGTGCATCTTTGCTCACACGTTTGAGAAGTTCAATGCCGCCAACGTTGAAGCTGAGCGGTTGAAGGCCGAAAGTGCTAAGCATCAAGAAGCCGCCGCTGCTTGGGAAAAACGTTTCGACAAACTGGCGACGCAGGCAGGAAAAGACAAAGTCTATGCCGACAAGATGATTGGCACGGCGGGGATTAAAATCGGCGAGCTGGAGGATCAGCTGGCGCTGATGAAGGAAGAAGCAGATGAGCTTGATGCAAGCCTTCAAGCTTGCAAGAAGGAAAAAGAGCAAGCTGAGAAGGACTTGATCGCCCGAGGCGAGGCGCTGATTGCTAAGGAGTCAGAGCTTGCCATACTGTGCGCTGAGCTGGAGTTAGTGAAAAAGGCGTTGGCAGAGCAAGAGAAAAAGTCTGCGGAGTCCTTGGCCTTGGCGAAATCTGACATGGAGGCGGTGATGCAGGCTACGTCCGAGGAGATCAAGAAAGCGACCGAAACTCATGCCGAGGCCCTCGCCACGAAAGATGCTGAAATTGCTTCCCAACTAGCAAAGATCAAAAGTCTAGAGGACGAGCTGGCGACGGAGAAGGCCAGAGCCATTGAGGCGAGGGAACAAGCCGCTGACATCGCCCTTGACAACCGCGAGCGCGGTTTCTACCTCGCCAAAGACCAGGCCCAACATTTGTACCCGAACTTTGACTTTAGCGCCATGGGAGTAATGAAAGAGATAACCGCCGCAGGACTGGTTGGTCCCGACGATCCTCCCCTGATTGACCAAAACCTCTGGACAGCGACTGAAGAAGAAGAGGAAGAAGAAGAACAGGAGAAAGAAAATAATGAATAATGTAATTTTTAACATTACTTTTATCTTTTACTGTCACCTTGTAGTGTATTTTTCCGCCATTCGTCTATGTTTAAGCAACCTTTCGCCATAGCTTTTTATATCGCCGTTGGATATGTTGTAAGTCATAATGGAATGCTTTCGCCGTACACTACTCGCCTCGCCTTCCCCCCTATTCATTCGCCGACCTTATATCTTGCGCTATTTTTCACGCGTCATATGATTGAATTACGCCTAACGATTTCGTGCGTTAATTTTAACTAGGACTTGTTGCTTGGTATTCCACCACCAAGACTTTAGACGTTTTTTCCCTAATAGGAAGAAACGGCCTCCATTCTCGAGGACTTCGCCCGGGGCTTTGCCCGCTCGGGGCTTACAATGCTTGGATCCCAATGGCCATTTGGGGGTCCCAAGACTTTTGCCTAGTTAACGGCGCTCGTCGTATTCTGGCGAGGCTTACCCAGCACATCGTTTACGGGACCGGCGATCACGTCAGACTTTCCGGAGGGTGATTCCCAGGCGTCAAAGGCCATTTGTGGAATCGCCACAACCTTCAGGGTTCCAGCAAGCCCCTTTGGGGATCAAGCTTGTCCCACTTAGTGATCGCCGTAATTCTTTATGTCGATCGGCAATTCCGATCGTCAGGGAATCCCTGGAATTTTTTTGGACACGAATTTCGTGAATTTTCGTCTTATTTTATTGATTTGTCGTTGCAGTACATTGGACAATTTGAAAAACACTTCGGAAAATCTTAAAGATATCTGGCTCCGGCGATTCCGACTTGTTCACTTTCTCGCCTGCAATCAACTATAAAAGTAGCGCAAGCTATAAGGTCGGCGAATGAATAGGGGGTGGGCTTAATCCAGAAGAAGATTGCTCCTGCTCATGAAGACACATCTTCTGAGATCAGAGGAAGAAGAATGCCTCTGAATGACTACCCTCTGTGGACTCAAGCGGACAATCCTGACGCCATCAGATGCTATATTGAAGACCTCAGGGCTCAAGGATTCGAGATTGACCTTGATGATTTCGTCAGCAGACTACCGCCAGCTCCAGAGTTTCCTTCTCCTCCCAAGAGGAAAGCTCAGAGGAAGATGGTTCTGGAAGAATCCTCTGAAGAATCTGATGTCCCTCTGGTTAAGAAGACAAAGAGAAAGCCTGATGATGGTGATGATAGTGATAGTGAGGATGGTCCTCCAAAGAAGAAGCAGAAAAAGGTCAGAATCATGGTGAAGCCTACTCGGGTGGAACCAGCTGCTGTAGTGGTCAGAAGGACTGAACCTCCTGCCAGAGTGACTCGATCATCAGCACATTCAAGTAAGCCTGCACTTGCTTCTGATGATGATTTGAATTTATTTGATGCACTCCCTATTTCTGCCTTGCTCCAACACTCCTCAAATCCCCTCACTCCTACTCCTGAATCCCAGCCAGCCGAACAAACCACCTCTCCACCACATTCCCCAAGATCTTCCTTCTTTCAACCTTCTCCTACTGAAGCACCCCTCTGGAATTTGCTTCAGAATCAACCCTCTAGGTCAGAAGAACCAACATCTCTCCTCACCATTCCATACGACCCATTATCCTCTGAACCAATCATCCATGAACAACCCGAGCCCAACCAAACAGAACCACAACCCAGAACGTCTGATCACTCTGCTCCCAGAGCATCAGCACGTCCTGCTGCCAGAACCACGGATACAGACTCTTCAACAGCCTTCACACCTGTATCCTTCCCAATCAATGTTATTGACTCTCCTCCCTCCAATACCTCTGAATCAATTAGAAAATTCATGGAGGTTAGAAAAGAAAAGGTATCTGCCTTGGAAGAGTATTACCTTACCTGTCCAAGCCCTAGGAGATATCCTGGCCCTAGACCTGAACGTCTAGTTGACCCAGATGAACCTATCTTGGCCAATCCTATCCAAGAGGCAGATCCCTTAGTTCAACAAGCTCACCCTGTCCCTGACCAACAAGAGCCCATTCAACCAGACCCTGAACCTGAACAATCAGTGTCTAACCAATCCTCGGTTAGATCACCTCACCCTCTGGTTGACACTTCAGACCCTCACCTTGGAACCTCTGAACCCAATGCTCCCATGATTAACATTGGTTCTCCACAAGGTGCCTCTGAAGCCCATAGCAGCAATCACCCAGCCTCTCCTGAACCCAACCTCTCCATAATTCCCTATACTCACCTTCAACCCACATCTCTCTCTGAGTGCATCAATATCTTCTATCATGAAGCCTCTTTGAGGCTCCGCAATGTGCACGGTCAGACTGATCTCAGTGAGAATGCTGAAAATGTGGCTGATGAGTGGAACAATCTGAGCACTTGGCTAGTGGCTCAAGTTCCAATTATGATGCAGCTCCTGCATGCAGAGGGCAGTCAGAGCATTGAGGCTGCAAAGCAAAGGCTTGCTAGGAGGGTGGCTCTTCACGAACTAGAACAGAGAAATAAGCTTCTTGAAGCTATTGAAGAAGCCAAGAGAAAGAAAGAACAAGCAGAAGAAGCTGCACGTCAAGCAGCAGCTCAGGCTGAACAAACCAGACTTGAGGCAGAGCGTCTTGAAGCTGAGGCTGAAGCTCTTAGATGCCAAGCACTTGCACCAGTTGTGTTTACTCCTGCTGCTTCTGCTTCCATTCCAGATCCTCAAGCTGCTCAGAATGTTCCTTCCAGTTCTTCTCAGCCAAGCTCTTCCAGACTCGACATCATGGAACAACGTCTTGACACTCATGAATCCATGCTGATTGAGATGAAGCAAATGATGATGGAACTTCTGAGACGCACTGACAAACCTTAGTTTTTAGGCTCTCTTCTTTTTCTTCTTTTTCGTTAACTTTGTTTTCCTTTTGTTAAACTCTGTTTCTTTTTATTTATTTATTCTCTTTTGTTCGTTTGTGATTATATATGCATATATATCTATATACTTATGTCACATATGTTTGCTAAACTCGTTTTATTCATAATTGTTCTATGTTTACATCATATTTCTTTACATCATATAATCTAGAATGGAGGATCCCTCCTCATTCTTCTGCACTCCTGGCGCTGCTCTGACCTATCCTTCTCCAGACGCTCCAGTACATGCTGGATGTTGCTGAGCCTGATCTTTAGCTCATCCCTCTCCAGAATCTCTTCTGAAGTCTTGAGCTTCTCGTCCAAACTCTCTTTCTCTTCCAGCAGCTTGAGTTCAAGCCGGCTGAGTTCTTGCACCTCCTCCACGAAGGCAAGAAATTCCTTCAGGTCTCTCTCCAACTCTGGACGCAGGTCCTCTTCCAGCAGTGTCCGTGTCAGCTCCGCGATGGTAGTTGCACCCTCTGGATGCCTGATGTTCAGGAACAAGTCCTCTTCAAAGGCCTTCTTCCTCAGCTCTTCTAGTGCTACGTTGTATGATGCCATTCTTTTTTAATGAAACTTGTTCGAGGTGTGAAGCTTACCTTTCTCTTCAACGCTTTATATAGTCTTCACTTTCTCTCTGAAAGTTAATGCTCTTACGGTTTCTCGAGGTTAAGTTCTTGGTAACTGACCCTTCTATTTACTCACTTGACCGGTGGTAAACGTTCATCCCTTGCATTAACTCTTTTTTTTTTTATCTCACCTGACTCTGATTCTTACATCATTTTCATTTTCTTTAAACTTAGACCTTCTCTAAGGGGGAGTCCCTTGTACTTCTAGCTAAGTTTTTCACACCCCAGGCTTTTTGCTTATGACAAAAAGGGGGAGTAAACCCAGTTTTTTGATGTGTAAGATGTGTTAGTGTGATTTATTTTTCTTTTGGAGAATTTAAGAGTTCCACCTTCATGACCATAGATGTGTCACTGGGCAAATACAAGGAATACATTTCACTTCTTCTGAAGTGATTATAAGTTGACTCTGATACCCAAGACTCTGATACCTTGTCCATGACTCTGATCACTTATGCGCTCTGATTATTCGTTTTTCATCTATGTCATAAGTTTTTCACTCTGAACTCTTACATCATTTAGCTCAGAATCTAGACTTTACTAACGTTTTCATCAAGTATTAGATTCAGGGGGAGCTAAGCTCAGAATCAAGCAGTGACTTGAATTCAGAATGAGCAAGATAAACTATTCACATCAGGATAAGTATTATTCTATATCTCTAAACTCTGAGTGAATTCAGTTTAATGTTTAAGAATTGTTCATCAAAAATCTTAGTTTTGTCATCATCAAAAAGGGGGAGATTGTAAGATCAAGTTTTGATCTAGTAGTACAACTCTATGTTTTGATGATTACAAGTTAACCTTTTGATATGAACAATTGTGGTACTCTAACGTGTTTTTCTGAGTGTGCTATTTACAGGCTCTGACCTCAACTCAATCTCACACAAATCAGAAGCACTGTGTATAAAGAGTGACCCAAGCAACGCTTTCGCATTCACCATGTTCAGTATGAACAGTGGAAAAGCTTCAGAAGTTCTGAAGCTATACAAACTCTGATGTGGACTCAGTCGCTAGAAGCTCTGAAGATCCAGAAGTTCTGATAACCAAGAAACACTGAAGGTTCAGATGTTCTGATGGTGTAGAAGACTCTGAAGATCCAGAAGCTGAATAGTGGAAACTCTGAAGTCCAGAAGCAAGAAACTCTGAAGGCCATGTTCTTCCCTCTGAGTTCAGAATCAGAAGATACAATGGTCAGAGGATCTGTGCTTTCCCTCTGACTCTGATCAACCGGCTTCACAAGTTCCAATATGAAGTATTCCCCTGATCAGAAGTCTCCTAGGTTAAAAGGTCAAGTCGCTATCCAAGTACAAAAGCAAGTGTACCTTCCTGACGACCTACCTAACGTTCTCAGCCACAGCAGAAGCTGGATTTTCCAGAACTGCCCTCCAACGGTAGCATTTCCCATGCAACGCTCAACCCTAATCCTTGGAGTATATATAGAGGCTGAAGATTGAAAGAAGCGGCTAGAAGCAATACACACGCGCAAGACATATTCAAAATATTCTAAGCTTTCTTTCATCTGAAATTCATTGTGTTTACTATTAGCTTTTTAGAAGCAAATCTCTTGTAAACAATTCTTTGATAAACAGTTTGTTTAGTTCCTTTAGGAGATCAAGGTTGATCGGATCCTAGAGAAGACTAAGAGAGTGAATCTTAGTGTGAGCTAAGTCAGTGTAATTGTTAGTCACTTGTAGGTTTCAAGTGCAGTTGTAACTCTTACCTGATTAGTGGATTGCCTTCATTCTAAGAAGGAAGAAATCACCTTAACGGGTGGACTGGAGTAGCTTGAGTGATTTATCAAGTGAACCAGGATAAAATTCTTGTGTGCTTTTCTATCTCTTATCTTTAGCACTTAAGTTCTCGAAAGATTTGTCAAAATCTTTAAGGTGGAAGTTTTGTTCTGAAAACGTTATTCAAACCCCCCCTTTCTACCGTTTTTCATACCTTCACTCAGGTCTTTAATTTTCTAAATGATTTAATTGAATCATAAGTTGATCAACAATTTAGCCTAAAATAATGCATGGCGAGTAAAGTATTTATAAAATTAGCATTTGAGGTTACATAATTAGATCATTAAATAAAATGTCAAAGTTTTTGAATTCAAAGATGAAATTATTATATGAGTACTTGGTATGTAATTGGTTTTGGTCAATTTTTTTAATAAAAGTAAAAGCAATTAATAAAAAGTAACTAACAACTCATTTCCTATGACTCTAATTAATACAAAAGGCCGGAGTTATTAATATGAGAAATTCTTGTGTGAATATATTAAAAAGAAAAGAAAACACAAATTGTAATTAGATTTTTTTTTGTGAGCCTAAGGTATCAACCACCGACAACAATGACTAATCTACTCACTACGGGTGCTCGCACTAAATGGTAAACTACTGGCCACAATATTCCTCGCATTCCCATAGATGGGGATCGAACCCTCAACCTCATGATTAAGGGACGAAGTGAGCTAACATTTATGCCACGCCTTATTTGTTTGTAATATGAGTTTTTGAACTGAGTAAGAATTGCTCGAGAAACTACTAGTATAATTTATCTTTGTTGGTGAAAACCAATTTTAATTTTTTCTTCTTCTTTAGCCTTTGTCACAAAGGATGCAATGTGAATAATTTTATTCCCAAGTAATATTTTTGATATTTTCTCTGCCATGTACATCTAAGATTCAATGCTAGAAACCCAAAAACCGATGATTCATCATCTTTTTGTTTCGATGAGTAAAATTAACTAAGGCTACTGAGTCAGAAGATGCTTTATACAGACACACGTCATTTAAACAGTAACACTATGAAAACATGTGTGGTTCTAGTATTCTCCGCATATATTATCTCTATCGTCACTCTTATTTGCTACATTCATTCTCCCTTTCTTCATCTTTCTTTCTTTCTTTCTTCTTTTTCTTTCTTACTGTCTTTCTTTTCTTTTTCTTTCAGCAACTGCTTTCTTATAGGTCAAAGAGGCTCATCAACAATGATCTAAGAAACATGTGGCCCTCGTTGTTGATGGAATTGCATCTTTAAGTCCTCACTAACTGCACAATATTTTAAAAATATTTTCAGGTATGACTAATCTTGTTGTTTATATTTTGCACATTCATTTTTCTATACCAAATGTTGCAGTTTTCTAAATATTTTATGAATGCATGTTCATATTAAGCATATATTGCATAAAAAAATCCTTAGATTTTAAGAAATTTAAGGCTTCAATAGGAAAAGGTAAAGCCAAGTGAGAAAAATACCCCATTTCTAGCATTCCCCACTGATCACCACCCCTCTTTCTTAAGGAATTGAATGCAAACCCTGATTTGGTGTGTCTGTCATCTTCAGATGGTAATGTTGTTGTGGATGATGATCATTACTCTCTCAAGTAAAAAAGTTGTGATTTTGATTCAGAGAATGGCAAGGTGGTTGTGGGAAGGACCGATTCTCACTGCACTAGAATTCTTGGCCTTGTAATTGGGAAAAAGGTCCTTGAAGGGGAAAGTTGAAATGACCCTCAACCGAGAACCCACGAAAACCCAGAATACCACCACCGAGCCTCCTCCTCCATAAAGAACCATCACGAATCGCAACCTCTACCTTATTCTCCCTCTTCTGTTTGAGGCTATTGTACCCACGTAGTTAGGGTTTCTGGATTTGTGGATCTTGATTCTGAGTTTTTTTTCTCACTAATAGTAGATCCTCCGGATCTGCGAAGTGCAACCCCAACCTTCTTCTCTTTGTCTATTGTACCCACAGGTTTGGGGAGCCTGACTTAGTTTTTTTTCTAGAGAGGGAAATGAGAAAGATAAATGGGAAAATAGGTGAAGAGGAGACGATTGAATGTTTTGGGTCGGGAGGGAGATCGAAGGTGTTGACGTTGCCCACGGGTGCGTTGCCGTATTTTTGGCGTGACAAGTGTTATTTGGTTTGGCAGATTTTTTTAGGTTTGAAGATTCTGGGTTGTTTGAGGGTCTGAGTGAACATCGTCTCTTATCTGGGTTTGAATTTATTAGTTTTATCACTTCCACAACAATGATCAAGTTTTAGATAAAGGGGTAATAAGACATAATGTTTCTAGTGTATTTTAGAAAGAATACTGCAAAAATTTCAATAGATTACAAATATATATGTTCGATTGGACTAAATAGCAAAGGAAGCGCATTGAGAAGCAAAGTTTATCATATGAGTCAGGAATGAGAAAGCAAGAAAAATAAAATGGAAATTGGGGCGGTGCATGGTTCTGGTTTAATTGGGTTTTTGGGTTTGAATGTTTCTGAATTTGAAAGAGTTTTGAGGTTTGAATGTTTTCTAGGTCTTACTGAGTTTATGGGTTTGAAAGAGATTTTCTAGTGAGAGCGGGTGAGGTGGTTTCCGCTTGTTAAATCTAATATTTAGAAGGATGAAAAACTGAATTGAGCTATATCACAAGTAAAAATTTCACAACAAGGATTTAAAAAGTGAGATTTTGGGAGGATGAAATATGAACTTTTATTTTTAGGGATGAAAAAAAAGAAATAGGGTATTTTGGCTGGATCGAAAAGTTTCTTAAGCCAAAATTTAATGTGTCTTTTCCATTTGAAAGACCATAAGAAAAATGAAAAAATGGAAGATGATTGATTTTGAACATGCAAAGAGGTTAATTCTCACCAAATCTGTGTCAAAGATGGATTTTTTTCATGTTAAAACTTATCTTGTAAAATTTTATAAAAACTGTATATGAGAAAATATGTGTAAGACTTTGTTATGTTAAATCAGGATTGTAGTTCTTGTTGTTGTCGTCGTCGTCGCCATTGTTGTTGTTGTTGTTGGTTATTATTATTATTATTATTATTGTTATTATAATTATTGTTATTATAATTATTATTTTAGGACTTAACATGAGAAGAGATAATACTCTCAAAAGAATAGACAAGAAAGTTTTCTGAGTTTCAATGTTTAAAGCAAAGGGCTTCAAACATAATTAATGTTATATCAAAAATACTGTCAAACCAATTTTAATGTTTATGAGTTTATTTAAAATCTTAATTATGAACTAATGTCTCGTGCTTTTTCAAGAAAATAAAGATAAACAAAATATTGAAAATTTTGTTTGACAATAAATGCAAACTTCGGTTGATGCCCTTGCCATTAGTATTTATAACTTAATTTTATGTACGTCACTCATTTGACTTATTTTTTCTCTTCATTATTATACGTTATAATTGAAAGAACTACTTTTTATCTTCTAGACTTCTCTCTGACGTGGTTTTGTCGCTTCTATTTACTATGAATAAATGAAAAGAAAGTGAAATCTTTGATGTAAATAAGTAAATATTTGAATAATTGTTTGTTGTACTTAATTTTTAAAATTTTGAAGTCACATACAGAAATTTCTTCCCACATCAGTTATTATATCTCTTTCTTATTATTCTCTCTTTGATTATTAATAGTTTGTTGTCTCCTTTATCCTTATAAAACTATAATTTCAATGAACTAGTTCGTATCTCTCTCCATTTAAATACTGAACAATAGTTGATTAACGAATACATCTATAACTATTATAAGGATGATAAATTTTTATGATAAATAATATTAAAGCTAAACTTAATAGTTATCATTGATTATAAATATCATGCATCTTTGGACACGAAATATTGTTTTTAATGTAAAATTTTATGGAAGATTTTAACTCTAGTTTTTTCAGTTATTTAAGATATCTTATACTCAAGTACACACTTGACATATAGTCTTTTATCCTTCATCATTATAGGCTCTAAAATGTCCAGTTCACTTCTAGTACAATTTTGTTTATAAGAAAATCATTTGTTCTTCTTTTCTTATCTTTTTTTAATATTTTCAGAAAGTCAATCCTGCATGCATCAAGTGATCATGGAAGACCAAATCAGTGAAGATCCCAATGCTGTGAGAATTGTAAGTGCAACCATGTATTACATTTAAGTTTTATTTGCTAAAATTACTCAAGTTTGAAAGGATTCATAGTTGTTCTTTAGTGTTTTTCACCCTTTAGGAACCTATTTATTTATCTTTGGCTTAGTATTAATATGTTATATAACAATTTGTTTTCAGGATTCACTCCTAGGGTTCCCAAATGCAATAAATTATATGCATGTTTCTTCTCATAGCTTCGAGTACTCAATGAATGATTTCGATGATATAGTGGATGATCTAGGTGGTGAGAATGATATATTGAAGACAAATAGAAAACCCAAGACATATACAACATTGGATGATGATATTCGGGAAAAGTTTTTTCATCAACTTCCTTCTAATGATATTAACGCTTCTGTTAATGAAGAACAAAGAATGCAAAGTGAGGAAAATGTTTCAGTTGAGATCGTTCAAACAGTTGAAATTAAATTAGAACAGGGGACAAGAGCTTCATCACAAAACATATCAAATGATCAGATATCAAAAATAGATCACTTGACTGCAAATCGACACGAGGAACTAAACATGTTAAGACAGGTTGCAACAGATGTTTCTCCCAAGTTCACTGCTGGAGAAGGATCTTCAACACAATTACTTGAAGCTTTGACTTTTAGAAGCGAAGAGTGTGTAATGGACCCTATTCTCAGCTCTGGAAACTTGCCAACATCTGCTTTATCATCAATTGGATATCCTTCAAGTCTAGTACTAGCAAGTAATGACCCAGGTTGGGGTTAAATGTGGCAGTCACCAATAGTATTTAAATAGTTATTTTCCTCATATTTTTTACAGTATCTTTTTCAACTAGCGACTGTTAACTTTTCTTAATGTGTTAATCTTTCTTTCACTTACTCATTTTCTCTGGTTTGACCTTTGATTTCGACCAGGACCACTACAACAAGCATGTCATCCTCAACATGGTATGTCAAGCACATTAGATAGATTGGCGATTTTTTAACCCCAAAATCCACCTCAACTCCATCATAGTGCTCCATTTGGTAGTTCCTTGATTCCCCAAACAGCAGAAAACTCACCTATGCAATTTCAAGCGCATTTAGCACCAATAATCCCAGTATTACATGATGCGACTAGTCAATATGCTAGAGGACCAGAAGTGAATTTTCCAGGACAACCTATGAGGCAATTCTTTTTTTTGAATACAACTTCAATGAGAGCAAGCACTTGAGTGTCTCCTATGCTAGGAATGACTCCAACAAGTCATCCAAGACAATTTTTGCCTGCCCCATCTTTATTCGATCTTCGAGACTATGTGAAAACATGGGAGGTAAACTGACTAGCAAGATTCACTATTTGATAAAAGATCAATGTAATGCTATATTAGTCTAATTACTATGAATATTTTCTTTTATGCTTCTAGGGATCTTTAGCTGGAAAGATTCAACCCAATCGTGTATCTATCATTAAAGCAAAGGTATGTTAAAATCTTCCTCGACCTAAAATGTATGTTATTGAGAATTATACATTTTATTCATCTGGAAATATTGACAACAAAATATCTGAGCTTTCCCCTCTTTCTCCCCATGAAATAGGCCTTCATGAAAGAGACATCATCCTTGATGCAAGTGAATCCTCTATTGCCCAATCCTTAATTTTCAAGCAAAACTCTAGGTTTAAATAGCATAAATAAACACTCATGACTCGAACACTCGTGATTATCCACTTTTACTACTTTACGCAGATATACCCTTCAAAGGTTAGGTAGATTAAAGATAAGTCTCCTTTTTTCAGGGAAGGTCTTAAATCATACAAAGAGGTAAAAGAATTTTATGGAATAAAACAGTCTATTTTAATCAATATTATACTTTTCTCATTCTAGTAATATTTAAATGCAGCATTTCTAGTGGACCCATAGATTACATGTTCTTCAACACCATTTCCAAGTCCAACAAACTTTATGAGCATCTGTTAAGGAAAAAATTGGTGAGCCATAATATATATGATTCTGTATTTGAATATAAATACATTCATTTTGGCATGAGCGGAGAGTCAACCCAAGAATTCATAGGCACAAAGATATAAAAATATGACAAGTTTCACTTTTCCTTTATATTCTCCTTATACTCGTTATAGTTTTAATAGACTTCCATGTTGACGTGTGGATTTTATTTGCAATGTCAAGGATGATCAATGGATTGGGGTTGGTTTTGGGAATGGGTTGGAGTTGTTGTTATTGTTTTAGTGCAGTTTTTTGTTGAGCGTTTTTTTTTTTTTTCTGGTTTTGTTGCAGTTGTGTCTGCATTTTTCTTTTCCTTGTCAAGTCTTCTCTTTTTTTTTTTTTTTTATGTTTCTTTCTTTGTATTGGGTTGAAGTACCCCTTGTACTTCTTTTTCATTGCAATCATGGCTTATCTAAAAAAAACAAGGATGATCAATGGTCAATTTTTACTTTGTTTATATGATAATATTTTTTAGAGGCAAATGTTAGTTTTTAGTAATGTTAGTAAATTAGTCATCCTCAGGGTTTGAACCCTAGAGTCTTCACCCTTCATCACACCCAAAACTTATGTCTATATCTCTTACCACTTGAGCTAACCTTCGGGGACATATGGTAATATTTCTTATGTTGGATCTTCATGTGAAGTGTGTGAAAATTGATTTCTCACATCAGTCATTGATTTTGTCCACAACGGAGAGAGAAAAATTCTTTTTGGGATCAGTTTATTCTGGGGTGAGTGTGATATCAATATTAATTCTTTCACATTATTAGTTTTCATTTAGGTTGTCTTTTGAACTTGCGTGTGAGAATTTGAAGTAATATTTTTTTCAATACTTGAAATTTGACTAATCAATAAATGACAGGAGACAATATTTGTGGAGCCTCTTTAATCATGTCTTTAGTAGCTGAAGCAAACCCGTGCCAAATAAACATCAAGTTGAGAGAGCTGATTTAACCAAAAGGGCGTGTAAGCTAAGGAGAGGACTAGTCTTGAGATCTTGCACTTTTCTTTTCTTTAAGATTTTAGTTGATGAAGTTTGAACAAGTATAAGACAACCACAAACCAGATTTTCATAGGTCTTATTTTCCTAAAAACATCTAATTATGAAGATATATTCAAAGTTTATGAATGCGTAGGTTGATATTTCTTGCATTGTGTGTCACAATCTTGATTGAAAATTTTCCAACCATTTCTAGTTATGCCTCTATCATTTATGTAAATGAAGTTTTTGTAAATTAATTGCTTGTGTAATAAATCTTTGATAGACTCTAATTTTTTTGGTTATAAAACACTGATATTACTTTTCCATCTTTTTTAAAATATAATCTTCAAGATATATATGTTAATGTATGATTGAGCATAGTTAAACTATATTACAATAATAATGATTGCAAAGATTTCAACAATTCGTTTTTATTTTGTCTTCCGTTCATGGAAATGATTGGAAAAATCTATATTTCTTGGTTTTTAAACAATGATACTTCTTTTCCACTTTTTAAAACATAAGTTTCGTGAAATGTGAATGGGTGGAGAATTGAGCGTATTTAGGTAATAATAATTGAAAGTTTTTGAAAAATTTATGCTCGTTTAGAAAATATCTTTGACATGTTTAGTCTTTCCTGGTTTTAGAATAATGATACTTTTCCATTTTTTAATACCAAAGCTGAAATATATATATACTTTTTGAGATACACTTTTTAGGTAATAATATATATATATATATATATATATATATATATATAAAATTTAGTAGTTTTTCCTCATTTGAAATACACTTTTTAAGATACAATCCGAAAAATTGAAGATCAGATTATGTAAGGTATGATCATAGACAAAGAGTCTCAAACTCTGAAGGTTTGGTCGCTAAAAAGAACGGTTATTACCCTAATCCCGATTTTAAACTTCCTTCTCTGTGCATGGATCTTTGTCATTCTTATATCTTTTGATTATAATCACAGTTAGACTCATTGTTAAAAACTACCACTCAAGCAATTCATGTATTACTGATTATCCACCACCACGCCCAAGCTTTTATGACATTTGAGTTCAAAAATCACCTCTACTTTAATGATTTGAAGTTAGTACGCGATCTTTTAATGTATCTAATAAATAAAATGCGTCATACATTATTTATTAGATACATTAAGTGAACCCAAACTAACTTGTAATCATTATAGGCGGAGGTGGTTCTAGAACTCGAATGTTAGTAAAGCTTGGTTCTAGTTGTGGAAAATTAGTAATACAATAATGTTTGGATTTTTTTTACAATGAGGC
This sequence comes from Lotus japonicus, assembly GCF_012489685.1. Classification (NCBI taxonomy): domain Eukaryota; kingdom Viridiplantae; phylum Streptophyta; class Magnoliopsida; order Fabales; family Fabaceae; genus Lotus; species Lotus japonicus. The sequence goes on from NC_080046.1 coordinate 4,876,754, forward strand.
TCACAATTATTATAACCAGTTGATAGAAGAATGGTGAAGGTCTATGCACAGAGAATTAAGTTCGTAAGCATACCTAGAGCGAAAAACCTTCTTTTCAATGACCATACCTTCAGAGTTTGAGACCCTATGTTCATGTCTCCCATTTGTAGAGTTTGATATTCACTTACACCCTCTAGGGATCTTATATATATATATATATATATATATATATATATATATATATATATATATAGGGATATATTGAAATGTAATAACAAATAAAGTAACAACATTTTAGTCATTGCTATGCAAACCAAACACGCCGATAATGCCAAAATAAAACAATGAAGGTTATAGGTCTAACTAAAGGGTTTTAGTTGGTAAAATACAGAGACTTGAAATTCTTCTATGTTTAAAAGTTGAGGTCTTAAAATTGGCCCAAAACCCTGAAACTGACCTGAACCCTAAAGTTGGCAGATAAACCCAAAATTCTAAAATTGACTCTAAACCCGACTTCAACCTTTTAATCGGGCGAAAAACTTAAAATCGTCCCAAAACCCTACAATCAACACTAAATGAGACTTGAACCCTAAAATTGGTCAAAAAAATTTAAAATCGGCTGAACCCCTAATTTTGGGGGTTTTGGCCGTTCTTAGAGTTTTCCATTTGATCGTAGGGTTCATGCTGAGTTTAGGGACCTGTTTTAGGGTCTTAGGTCGATTTTATGGTTTGGGTCGGGTTTAGGTTTTTTCGGCTGATTTTAGGATATAGGTCAGACAAGTTTTTAGCTATTTTAGGGTTTTGCGACCCATTTTAGGGTCATGGCAAGTTTGGGGGGATTTTAGGGTTTTGGGTTGATTTTAAGGTTTTTCATCTGATTTCAAGGTTCATGTCGAGTCTAGGGTCAATTTTATGATTTTTGGCCGATTTGGGGTTTGAGGCTGATTTTATAGTTTTCGACCTATCTCTCTTCTCTCTCCACCTCTTTCCACCTCAATATGAGATGTGAACAAAACAATATTCTTTTTGTAATCTAATAGGATTATCAAGAGGATGATGAAGATGAAGAGACGAGTGTCATCCAGGAGAAAGCCAATCAACTTCAGTTTCTGAGGCAGCAAGCAGTTGATACAAGTATTTGAAAGATCAACACCGGAGGCTTCTTACCCAGAATATTTTGAGTACAATGACAATTCTTGAGTACAGTCTAAAAAATTGTCATAATAGCTAACTAACCCAAGGTGTGAATGAGCTAGCGAGTTAGTTACGAAGTTAGTAGAGTACGTAAGAGGGAACGTGAAAATTATATTTCTGTTTTATTAAAAAGAATGAGATTAGATTCTCTCAAATTTTGGGACCAGTATATTTGATTTACCTATTCTTTATTGTTCTATTCAATAGGTTGAGCCTGAGCATTTTGTTTTGAAAATGCAGGGTGGTCAACTGGAAAAACATATTGATGCTACATTGGGAAGTGCGAACATGGATTTCTATGGCTGTGCAAGAATAGCTGGAAGGTAGTTATATTGTCATATATCTACTTGAGAAACAATTTGATATATAACTCTAACTTGAGAAATAGATTAAAAAATAACAAAAGGGCCGGAAGAGTATGGAAGGTAGAGTCATATTGCCACAAATAGATTATAGTGTAGTCTAGTGGTTAGAGTTAAAAACAGAAATGGCCTAATAGAGTATTGGCATGTCATCAAAGACGGCTCAACTAAGTTATTACGAGTTATGTGTCAGTGTGTCTGCTATCACCTCCATGTTTTTAAGAACTTGTACTTAATTTGTCGGCATATTTTGCCAACGAGGATGCTTCTTTTACTAGTCACTGAAGATTTTTGAGAGCTGTAAGTATGGATTTGAGTGCAGTGTTATCAAATCGATCGCGATCGCGGACCATCGCAGTGGAACCTGGTGTGCTTATTACTTTTGTTTCACTGCCTTAGGGTGGGAATGATTTGAAGATGATACGGTCCAGGTACTACCATTCCCTCTTGTATGTTTTTGAAATCACACAAACTCTTAATTTGTCGGCGTGTAAACGCATGCCTTGTTATTTGGTAGAAGCAACTAGCTATGAGCCTGTTTGGCTTGCAAACTTCATAATCACTTTCGGTACTGTTAAACCAGTTTTAGTCCAAGTATTTGTATTGCTAGAGAATAGATCTGGATCAATTCTTAGAACAACTTCTTTTAGAAAATGGACCTGCTTAAAAACTAGTTTTAAAACCGAATATGGCTAAAATCTGGTTTTAAAATCAATTTAAAGCTGGGTTTTGAACCAAATCCTGTTATAAAACCGGTTTTTAACCATATCTATTTTTCAAAACTGCTTTGTAACCATAACTGCATTTTAAAAGTGGTTTGGATCGTAAATCCAAATCCTAAAACTGGTTATAAAATGGATATGGTTTGGTTATTTTAATAACCAAACCATGAACACCCCTATATATACCTAGATAAGCATGAACCATAATAAGGTTATAGGATATTGTGGGGATAGAGATTGTGGATCTGAGAAAATGGGTTACGACATGGAGGTGCAGAGGAAGGTTTCAGTGGTGGAGTGGCGCTGTTTCTGTGGACATAGTTAGGTCGGGATGATTTTGTGCATTGGAATGAGGTAGAATGAATCACACTGAGGATGAAAATAGTGTGATTTCAGTCTTCAGAAACGTATGTGATCGGGAGGATCACGGGAGCTGGGGGCAGCCAAGAGAAGGGGTGGAACCGGTGCGCTGGAAGGGCAGAACAGACCCGGGAGGGGCTCCTGCAAGGGACTCCAATGCCAAAGTAAGTAGGGGAATCGAGTAAGGGGGTTGCCCCCTTTATATACACGTTGGAGTATTAGGGTTGGAGCCATGCAACGTCATGCATGGCCCGTACCGGTGGGTTGAGGGCCGTTGGATCCTCCTGCTCCCTCTGCGGTTTGCAGTGATCCAACGACTTAGATTGCCTAGGGGCCCACCATCCAACCACCCTAGTTCCGTAGGGTGGTTAGCCTAGGTCAACCCCTAGGTGGTGGGGTCCATGCCCCAGAGGCAGGAGAGTGGCGTCTGGCTCGTGGTCAGGGCCCGGATATCCTTCCCCGGTCATCCCACTTGGGTCCACTCGGGTGGCAATGAACGGGCGTGTTCCACCCGTCCCAGAACAGTAGCCCCCCCAGCTCTAGTCCACTGAAGTAGTGGGCTAGGAGCTTTAGGTTAGGTTCACTTGAACGTCCTTACGTCATTCAGGTCAGTTCCTTCCAGCCCTTACCGGAACAGTTGCCCCCCAGCTCTGCCTCACTGTATGGGTGAGGCGTGAGATTCAGGATTTGTCCGGACGGGTGTAGGAAACGGTCGGAGCTCAGGACGACCCGGCACATTGGTGCCGAGTGAGGGTAACCGATCGGGGCGGTCCCGAATTCCAAACGTTACGTAACAGTAACATGAAGCGACGTTTTGGCAGCGCCATTAATGCGTCTGACAAGAAGTGGCACGCGTTACGTCGTTTCGTTCCCCTTGCTGACGTGGCGGAAGCTGATTGGCCGATGGTTTTCCCGCCTCCCCTAGCGTCATCATTACAGACGTAGGGTTTGGTGAAGCGTCGCTTCCCATTCTTGATTTCCCTTATAAAAAGGGGAGAAGGAGCTTCATTTGCGTTTTTTTTTCTCCTTCTGCACCTCAAGTTCTCATCTTTTCTTCCTTCGGGGCTCTTTATTCCGACGTCGTAAGGCGCCAAAAACTTGTTGGTAAATCCGCAAGTGTACGAATCCACCCGGTTTTAAATATCGAACCACAGGGATTGTGAGTGACTAAATTCAGTTTAAGCTTTGAGTATGAAGGTTTGTATTATTTTATAAGAGATATGTTGAAGTAGTAATAAGGAAAAGGAAAAATAAAAAGACAATTTAGAAAATAACATGCTTTGGGTTCTTGTTCAACTAGTCAATTCAAGTACATCATTCTAAGCACATGTTCTCATGGATCTCTCCTTGATGATATAGCCTAGTTACTCACTTATTGATTCCTCACATAAGCAATTCTCTCATACTAAAAGCTAAGCCCAATTCCTTGTGTACTTAGTCATTTATATGAGGTTTTAGATCAAGCAAATTCAGGCCATCAAACCCCAACCCTTCCTCTATTCCTAGTAGCAAGTATAGAAGGGGTAATCCCAAATCGGTTCCCTAATCTATAACAAACTTCCGTTCTGATTATAGAATAGTATAAAGCAAGCATGCATACAAGCTTAGATTGAAATTCAGAAAATGGAATTCAAGGGAAGAAGAAGAACATGTGGGAAAGAACTTAAGATTATAACTCAAATATAAAAAGTCTTACAAAGAAATCCAAAGCAAAAGAAGAGAGATTAGCCAAGAACCTGAATTACAAGCTTGGGAACCCTCTCACACTCTCCTAGATGCTCCTCTACCTCTGAGTTTATGTAAAAATGAAAGTAGTATCAAAGATTACAAAAGAAAATGACTAAAATCCTATTTATAGGCAAAATCCGAGTCTGGGCTGTTCTGGGCGCTCAGGCGCCAATTCAGAGCGCCTGAGCGCCAATTGCATGCCCAAAACATGCTTTCTGGAGCTAATTGGCGCCTAGGCGCCCATTCCCAGCGCCTAGGCGCTTAAGCTCGCCTAAAAAGGACTTTTTGGCTTCTGAAACTCCTCTTTTCAATCCTCTTTAAGTTCTTCATCAATTCCATGCTTCTTGGCCTTCTTTCTCCTTCAGTTTCTGCTCTCCAAACCTAACCAACAAGTCAAGGAAGATTCTAGAAGCTCCAAGAGCTCATTAGCACAAGAGGTCCTTCATAAAACACAACAAAACCATGCAAGTCCTAAACTTTACTTAAAATGCAAGAAAACTACCTATAAAACTACTAAATTACCAAAACAAAATAAAGACTAAAGAAAAGAATAAAAATGCATGAGAATGCATGAAACACTACATGAGACACAAGAAAAAGACTCAAAACCTACAAGTAAAAACCATAAAAACATCATATAAACCCGGGTCATCACACCACTATACTCAACGACAGCTCGCCCTCGAGCGTCACTAAGATTAGCTTGCCCTCAAGCACAAAGAATTACTCCCAACACACATGCCAAAAGAGGGATACTGTTTTAGAAAACCGGGGGATCAAGTGAATGTAGTTAGTTCCAAGAGAAAAATTCAACAATCAACTTCATGCTACTCTTAGATAAAGAAGAATTAGAGTCCACTATGAGAAGCATTTAGAGCTAACATCCTAGCATGAGACAATTGTTTAGTGCACTGAGCACACAAGCAAGTTCATAGGTTCTGAGAATCATTTCCTCAAGAGCAACTAAAGTTGACAATGCATTATCGAATGAGACTTCAAAAGGGTTATGATGTTGGCTAGGTAAAGCACGAGGTAGGTGGTCCCTAAGGAAGACTAAGGCTGCACAAAATTTGAGTGTGGTCCTTCATGAAAAACAGAGCTTAAAGCAATTGATACTTAGCACACAAGTCTCTCAACCCCCTTTTGTTTCAGAATTTTTTCTTTTTTTTTGGAACTCCACCCATTCCACGGAGCTCATTTTTTCCTTTTGACTTTTTTTCAATTTTTTCTTTGGGGCAAGAGACAATTGCATTTTTTTATAAACTAGCTCCATTAAGAGTTAAGAACCACAACTCCCCATTGAATCCAACCAATCATCCATCCCAAATAACAAAGGTAACAAAGAAATCTCCATAAGGCTCAAAAGGGTCAACTAGGGACAAAGATGTTATAAAACAATTTCTGAAGTACAAGAAAACCTACCAGTCTCAAGAATGCAAGTCTCCTAAAGCTACACTCAAGGAGGCATAAAATGAAACACAGAACCAAGAAGTGCAAGTGAGTCAGGATCCTCCAGGGAAATTATATAGTGAAGGGTCAAAGATGGACCCTTGTGGACTCAAATCAACTATATCCTCAAGACAACACTTAAAAGACCGAAGTCTCGTCCTCTCTTTCCCAAACATACAATCACTCCCCAAAAGAAAGCACAAAGTATCCACTTAAAAACATTTTCAAAACCAGCGTCATGTGAGTGAGCAAGACTTGGGAACATGTCATTTGAGTAAAGGGTAAAAAGACCAAGGTATGAAAGACTCTATAAAAATAAAATGCATGATAAAAAAGTTAAACAAAATCTATAAAAGAAAAATATGCTAAAAATGCATGGACTAAAATTCAGAGTAAGAAAAAAACCTCCTTCCAAGTGATTGAGTGCTTCCAAGTGTTCTCCTATGGTCTTTCAAATGCTGGAAAACAAGGTGCTCAAGTGCTAATTGCCACCGCTCGAGCGCCATTGTATCCTTTTTATTTCCTGGAAAAAAAACAGAAGAAACAAAACGTAAAACAGAAAAAAAAACATGGGTTGTCTCCCATTCAGCCCTAAGTTATAGTCTTAGGTAGACTATACTTCAAACTCATAACTCAAACCAAAAATCACAAACAATCCCCGGCAACGGCGCCAAAAACTTGTTGGTAAATCCGCAAGTGTACGAATCCACCCGGTTTTAAATATCGAACCACAGGGATTGTGAGTGACTAAATTCAGTTTAAGCTTTGAGTATGAAGGTTTGTATTATTGAATAAGAGATATGTTGAAGTAGTAATAAGGAAAAGGAAAAATAAAAAGACAATTCAGAAAATAACATGCTTTGGGTTCTTGTTCAACTAGTCAATTCAAGTACATCATTCTAAGCACATGTTCTCATGGATCTCTCCTTGATGATATAGCCTCACATAAGCAATTCTCTCATACTAAAAGCTAAGCCCAATTCCTTGTGTACTTAGTCATTTATATGAGGTTTTAGATCATGCAAATTCAGGCCATCAAACCCCAACCCTTCCTATATTCCTAGTAGCAAGTATAGAAGGGGTAATCCCAAATCGGTTCCCTAATCTATAACAAACTTCCGTTCTGATTATAGAATAGTATAAAGCAAGCATGCATACAAGCTTAGATTGAAATTCAGAAAATGGAATTCAAGGGAAGAAGAAGAACATGTGGGAAAGAACTTAAGATTATAACTCAAATATAAAAAGTCTTACAAAGAAATCCAAAGCAAAAGAAGAGAGATTAGCCAAGCATGGCTAAGAACCTGAATTACAAGCTTGGGAACCCTCTCACACTCTCCTAGATGCTCCTCTACCTCTGAGTTTATGTAAAAATGAAAGTAGTATCAAAGATTACAAAAGAAAATGACTAAAATCCTATTTATAGGCAAAATTCCCGAGTCTGGGCTGTTCTGGGCGCTCAGGCGCCAATTCAGAGCGCCTGAGCGCCAATTGCATGCCCAAAACATGCTTTCTGGAGCTAATTGGCGCCTAGGCGCCCATTCCCAGCGCCTAGGCGCTTAAGCTCGCCTAAAAAGGACTTTTTGGCTTCTGAAACTCCTCTTTTCAATCCTTTTTAAGTTCTTCATCAATTCCATGCTTCTTGGCCTTCTTTCTCCTTCAGTTTCTGCTCTCCAAACCTAACCAACAAGTCAAGGAAGATTCTAGAAGCTCCAAGAGCTCATTAGCACAAGAGGTCCTTCATAAAACACAACAAAACCATGCAAGTCCTAAACTTTACTTAAAATGCAAGAAAACTACCTATAAAACTACTAAATTACCAAAACAAAATAAAGACTAAAGAAAAGAATAAAAATGCATGAGAATGCATGAAACACTACATGAGACACAAGAAAAGACTCAAAACCTACAAGGAAAAACCATAAAAACATCATATAAACCCGGGTCATCAGCTTTCCAGGCGGTCGTTCCTGATTTCCCGGTGGTCGTCCTTTTCAGTTTCTTGGTAAGTTCTTCTCGACTTCTTCTGCCTTTTATTTTCCTCTCCTTCTCCTCCTAGCTCCGTTCTCTAGGGGTTCTTAGGGTGCGTCTTTTCGGGTGGGGCGGTCCGTGGGCCGGTCCTCCGGCGCAGGGTTTGCTCTCCCTGCCGGGGACAAAGGCGGATCCTAGTGGTTTTTCCCTTTGAGTCGTGGTCAATAACTTGAAATATTGAAACGACGTTTTCCCTTGCGCAGGTTTAAGTATGACCGGAGCTGAAAAGAAAAAGGGTAAAGCGGTCGGGGTGGCTCCAAGCCGAAGATGAGAAAAGACGCTCCGAAACGGAAGAAGATCGATCGAAAGAAGTGGCCTCACTTGGAGGGTGAGCGGGCGCCATTGGACGACTGGTGCAGGGAGATATTGAAGATCGAGTCCTGCTACGCTAATGAGGACGAGGGGCACTTCCGGAGACAGTATTACCTGTCTGAGAAGCAGATCGGCCCTGGGCATGACGTTTTTGCCCCTGGCGCGAAGGAGAGGCTCTCGCAGACCCCCCCGTTCGGCATCTACATGCATATTTATACGATGAAGAAAGTGAAGGTGCGGATGCCGCTAACCGACTTTCAGGTCGCGGTGCTGCGGCATATGATGGTGGCGCCCTCCCAACTCCAACCGGGGGGTTGGGGTTTTGTGCGCGGTTATGAGACCGCTTGCGCGCTTTTTGGGAAGGAGCCGTCCCTGCCCCTCTTCTTCCATCTCTTCGCGGTCGCCCACACCCAAGGTCATGGTGGTTACGACATGGTGACGCTGAGGACGGTGTTCCCGATATTCAAAGCTTTTGCAGACTCATATAAAGATTTCAAGGATCAGTTCTACTGGGTGGCGCCGACCTCACCGCCTCCTTTCTGGTGGTTCGAGCCGGGGCCGACTTGCGGAATGCGGCCGCGGTTCCCACTGGCCTGGAACGCGACCCATTATAGAGAAAAGGTGACCTCATTCAGCATTCTGACGAGGGCGCCCTATCGGAGACCGACTTGGAATTCAAGCGGTTGTTGATGGGCGCCGTCCGTTACATCATGGAGGGGGACAAGAAGGTCCCGGTTCGTCCCCTTCGCTGTTATGATCTGTGTTCTTACAGCGTTCGAAGGAACGCTAAGTTACTACGTAAGTTATTTACTTGTGATACATTTCTCCGTTTCTTTTTCCTATCTCGAGTGCTAATGTTGTTTTCATATCTGGGCAGGCGGCCTGGCGGACATTGACAGGACCTTGTTGGACGCGCTGCGAGTTGAAGACAGACAGTCCACGGATGAGGAGGTGGACCAAGAGACCGATGCTGCCCAGGGGGAAGAGGGGGGTGCTGAAAATCAGCCCCAGCCCGACCCGGAGGATGGGGGCGGGGCTGAAGTTGGGGGACCTCTGGGTCGGCGAAGAAGGTTTCTCTGGAGGCCGATCACGGGTCCGATCCCGTTCAGGGGGAAGGGCAATCGGTTTCCGAGGAAAAGGATACTCGGGGCCCGGCCTCAAAGAAGCGCAGAGTGGAGGGCCATCAGGACCATGCCGATGGCGAAGGGCAGGGCTCCGAGTCGGAGCGGGCAGAGCCCGTCACCGTGGTAGCCCCCCCCCCACAAGGCTTTCGATTTGGGGTCCTAGGGCCGGCAACTGTCGGGAGCACCTGGAGCAGATCAACGATCTAGTGCTGATGGAGAACGACCAAAAATACTTGGGTGGTCGGGAGCCTGCTGGGCTCCTTAATTATGTTCTCCGGGCCTCACTGAAGACTGCTTCCGCTGTCAGGTATCTCCAGTTGTCGACCATTTCTGAACTGGAGGAGCTCAGGGAGAAAACTGAGAAGGACGACCAGCTGATATCCTCCATGAGCAAGGAGTTGGAAGAGGGGTGCTCCGCGATCGAAGAGCTAAGCAAAGCGCTGGACAACATGAAGCTCGAGAATGAGCAGCTGAAGAAGAAGGTCCAGGACGGCGATGCGGTTCGTCAAGATTTGGAGGCGCGGCTGAAGGTTGCGGAGGGGAATGTTGAGACTGGTGCGGCTCGCTTGAAGGAGGCCGAGGCCGCTTGGTTGAAGGAGCGAGAACAGAGTTCGGCCGTGAAGAAAGAGCTTGAGAACAGGGTATCCTCTCTAAAGGCTGACAAGAAGAAATTGGCGGCCACCGTGTCAAAGATCAACAAGGCCTCTTTTAACAATGCGGTGAGCCAGCTTGCGGTTGTCAACCCGGGTTTGGAGACGGCTCCAGTCGGATATCGAAAGGTGGTCTCTGGGGGACGGATCGGGACTGTGGATTCCCAAGGGAGATTTACCCCGACCTTCCCGGAGGAGCAGGCACCCTGAGGGGATTGTAATTTCATTTTGTTTCTAGTCTTTTTTTTTGTTCAAGTGTTTGGAGCCGCTCTGGGCTATTGTAACCGTTTGTAATGACAACTCCTAATATTAATGAATAGATTGTTCGGTTTGTTTTACTTCCAACCAATGTTATTTGACTTACCCAGTTGGGTCTTGTGATTGTCCCGGTAGGACTTTTTAATTTTGGCGTTTCGCGTGGTCTTGTAGTTATTGTGCCCCGAGGGCTTTTAGATTCCAGGCGCGTGGGTATTTTCGTGCCCGATGGGTCTTTCGATTTGTTGTGCCCGGTGGGTCTTTTTATTCGGTGCCCGGTGGGTCTTTTTATTTTGTGCCCGGTGGGTCTTTTTAACTCGTTGCCCGGTGGGTCTTTTGAATTTCCTCGATCGGCACCCATGCGAAAATAACTTTAACAAAACGCTCCCTCTTGATTCATTAAATAATGCAAGTGTGCCCTTCGGTTACAAGAGGAGGACTGGAAGCAGTTCCTTGATTCTAGACTTAAGAATATAAAAGAAAAAACAAAAACCGGGTTTTAAACATTCATTTGGCCAAGCTAGCTGTAGTAGCGGTTCAAGTTGGTGGCGTTCCAAGTGCGGGGGATCTCTTCCCCAGAGAGCTTTTCCAACTTGTAGGCGCCGGTGCCGGTTGCTTCAGTTACTCTGTATGGGCCTTCCCAGTTGGCGGCCAATTTCCCTCGCTCGGTCCCTCGGGCTCCGATGCTGGCGTTGCGGAGGACTAAGTCCCCAGGTAGGAACGTGCGGTGGACGACCTTCTTGTTGTAGCGGATGGCTGCATGCTGCTTCGCGATCAGTTCCCTGCAGTTAGCGACGACTCTCCTTTCGGCGAGAAGGTCCAGGTCTTCATTGATGAGCTGGGCGTTCTGCTCCGGGTCGTAGCCCATGGTACGAGCGCTCAGCTCTCCAATCTCCGCTGGGATAACCGCCTCGGTGCCGAAAGTTAGGCGAAACGGGCTCTCCCCAGTCGTGGAGTGCGGAGTTGTGCGGTATGCCCATAGGACATGATCGAGCTGCTCTGCCCAATTGCCCTTGGCGTCGTCCAGTCTTTTCTTGAGTCCTCTAAGGATTACTCGGTTTGCCGCTTCAGCTTGTCAGTTCGTCTGGGGGTGTTCCACAGAGGTGAAGTGGTGCTTGATGTGAAGTCTGTCCACGAGCTCCTTGAATCCTTTGGAGGTAAATTGTGTGCCATTGTCGGTAATCAGGACTCCAGGTACCCCGAACCGGCTGATGATGTTCTTGTAAAAGAAACGTTGTATGCGGGCTGAAGTGATAGTTGCAAGGGGCTCTGCCTCAATCCACTTGGTGAAGTAGTCTACCACGACCACCAGGTGCTTCAGCTGTCCCGGGGCGGTTTCAAAGGGTCCCAAGAGGTCCATTCCCCATTGGTGGAAAGGCCAAGGGGAGACCATATTCGAGAGTTGTTCGGGTGGAGCTAAGCGATGGTCGGCATGCTTCTGGCACGGGTCACAGTGTTTGACGTGGTCGGCAGCGTCTTTCTCCAGGGTGGGCCAGTAATAGCCGGCCCGGAGGACCTTTCTTGCCAGAGAACGCCCGCCGGGGTGGTGGCCACAGCTGCCCTCATGGATCTCTGCGAGCACATACTCTGCTCGTTCCTTTGACAAGCACTTGAGGAGCGGAGTGGAAAATCCTCTCTTAAAGAGGTCACCGTTTACGATGGTGTACCAGGAAGCACTTCTAGTTAGCTTCTTTGCCTCCAACTTGTCGGGTGGTAGCCAGCCCGTTGTGAGGTTCTTAACAATTGGGGCCCTCCAATCGTTGTCTGCGCCAATGCTCAAGGTGTTGACTCCAGCGGGACGGTCGGGGTTTGAGACGTAAGGGTGGGCATGGGTGCCCTGAATGACTGTCCTGTTCAGGCCGGGTTTCCCGGTGCTAGCCAGCTTTGCTAGGGTATCCGCGTGGTCGTTTTGAGCTCTCGGGACGTGGCGGAATTCTACCTTACGGAAGGTTGCAGCCAGCCGTTTTAGATGGGAGAGGTATTGTTCCAGAATTGGGTCCTTGGCCTGTGCTTCGCCGTTAGCCTGGGAGACCACTAGTAACAAGTCGCAGCAGAAAAGTATGTCCTGCGCCCCCAGGTCTCGCGCCGTCACCAGACCGGCTATGCAAGCTTCATATTCAGCTTGGTTGTTAGTGGCTGGGAAATTAAAGCGCAGCGACTGTTCTACGACCATCCCTGAGTTACTTTGGAGGACGATCCCTGCGCCGCCCCCCTCTTTGTTGCTCGAGCCATCCACATGGACGACCCAGGAGATTTCTGCTGGTGGGTCTTCATCGCTCGTGAGTTCCACCAGGAAGTCTGCTAGGACTTGCGCTTTGATCGCACGTCTGGGTTCGTAGCGAATGTCATGCTCAGATAACTCGATCGACCAACCCACCATTCGCCCGACTAGATCTGGCTTATGGAGGACTTGTTTGACCGGTTGATCCGTGCGGACAATGATGCTATGAGATTGGAAGTACCTTCTGAGCCGTCTGACAGTGGTTAGGAGGGCGAGTGCAACTTTCTCGAGCATCTGATATCTGAGCTCAGCTCCCTTGAGCAAGCGACTGACGAAGTAAACCGGAAGTTGGACTCCCGCCTCCTCTCTTACCAGTACGGAGCTCACAGCCTTGTCTCGAACAGCTAAGTATAAGTACAGGGGCTCCCCTGGCTTTGGACTTGACAGGATCGGTGGAGAGGTGAGAATCTCTTTCAGCCGGGAGAAAGCCTGTTCAGCCTCTTCCGACCAGGTAAAGTTCGCTCCTTTCTTTAGTAAGGCATAGAGTGGTAGGGCTCTTAGGGCGGCCTTGGGTAGAAATCTTCCGATTGCTGTCATCCGTCCCGCCAATTACTGGACTTCCTTGACCGTCCTAGGGCTTTTCATTTCTACAATAGCCTGGCACTTCTCGGGGTTTAGTTCAATCCCATGGCTTGTGAGCATATATCCCAAGAACTTCCCGCTCTTGACTCCGAAGGTACATTTTTCGGGGTTGAGGCGCATATTGTGTTTCCTCAACTGTTCGAACACCACTGCCAGATCGGCTGCATGGTCGCCTCCCTTTGGTGTTTTCACGATGATGTCATCAATGTAGACTTCGACTGACTTCCCAATAAGCGCCCCGAAGATTCTGGTCATCATTCGTTGGTAGGTGGCCACCGCATTTTTCAGGCCGAATGGGAGCATAGTGTAGCAGTACGTCCCCCGATTGGTGATAAAAGCGGTATTTTCTTCGTCGTATCTGTTCATCGGAATCTGGTTGTACCCAGAATACGCGTCCATGAGGGACAAATATTCGTACCCCGAGGAGTTGTCCACCAGGGCATCGATGCTTGGGAGGGGGAAAGGATCCTTAAGGCAGGCCTTGTTCAGATCCGTGTAATCAACGCACATCCTCCACTTCCCATTGGATTTTTTCACCAGAACCACGTTCGAAAGCCAAGTAGTGTACTTGACTTCGCGAATGATCCCGACCTTCAGAAGTTCCGTCGTCTGTTCCCTGATCACTTCTTGCTTCTCCGCGCTCATCTGTCTCTTCTTCTGGGCCACTGGCTTGAAATTTCGGTCCACTGAAAGCTTGTGACTGCAGAATGTTGGGTCGATGCCCGACATATTCGCGGACGACCAGGAAAATAAGTGCCCATAACTCTTCAGGAGGGCCTCCAGTCGGTTTGAGAGATCCTGAGGGAGATCTCGTGCCAGCTTGGTGGTTTGCTCGGGGCCACGACCGACCTGAATAGGTCGTGCCTCCCCATCCGGCTTAAGACGCTGATCCTCTCTGGATTGGTCCACCCGCGGGTCGATGTCGGTCAAGCATGCTCCTGCTCGGAGGTGGAAGCTTTCGACTCTTTTCCCGTCGTCGGGCTCTTTCCTCTTGCGATCCTCTCGCGCCAATCTGCAGCTGGAGTTGTAGCACCCCCTGACCATGGTTAAGTTTCCGCGTACGGAAACCGCCCTTCCGGCCCATGGGTACTTCAACATCAGGTGGTGGGTGGAGACGATGGCCCGGTAGACATTGAGGCTTGGTCTGCCGATTATGGCGTTGTAGGCTGTTGGGCATTTCACCACCAAGAACCGGGCCTTGACAGTCCTGCAAACATCAAGGTCTCCTAGGGAGAGGTATGCATCAAAATATCCTAATGGCAGAACTCTGTCCCCAGTGAACCCGATCAAGTCGTGGTCATAGGGGATCAGGTCTTTTACAGATAAGCCTAAGGTTTTATAAGCATCATAAAACATTATGTCAGCAGAACTACCTGTATCAATGAGTACCCGTCGTACCTTACCGTTTGCGATGAGGGCCTCCACGACAATCGGGTCGTCCTCCTCGCCGGTGTCTGTGCGGTAGTCGTCTTCTGTGAAGGTGATGGGTACTTTCTGCTGTGGTGGCCGGAGGGAGCTAGGACGCGGCCGTCCAGCTGCTGACATGATGACCCGAGTGCTCCTCTTCCGACTGTTGGTTGATGGTCCGCCGGCGGCCCATCCTCCAGCAATCGATCCGACACTGACCAGATTGGTCCCGTGGCGCCTTCGTACGTCATCGTGGTCCCGCCGATCTGGAGATCGACGCCGATCCGGACTCCTACGACGGTCGGGGCTCCTGCGTCGGTCGGGACTACGGCGATGACGGGGGCTCCTTGCTCGAGTGGGTGTGCGGGCTCGGTTCCTGGGAGGGGTTCGGGCACGGGGGCTCGGTTCCTGGGAGGGGTTCGGGCACGGGCCCTGGGCGGGGTGGGTGACCTTCTGGGAGGTGGTGAACGTGGACGAGGGAGGTCGCCCGAGGAGAGGGCGACGTACTTTGACAATCTCCCGACTCTGATTAGTTCTTCTACCCTGTCTTTCAGGTTCAGGCATTCGTCCGTGTTATGACCGGGACTGTCATGAAATTCGCAAAACCTTTTGGAATCCAGCTTATCCCCCCGCGTGAGAAGTGGGGGGGGGGGTTTGTCCCTGAGGTCGGTGGAAGCTCTCTCCCGCAAGATGCGTGAGAGGGAAGAGTTAAGGGGGGTGTAACTATCGAACTTCTTCCGTTTCTGCTTTTTCTCATCCTGGCTCTTCCGTCGAGGCTCGCGATCGCGCTTAGTCTCGCCGGGGTCTCGGGTTTTTTCAGAGGGCTTATGGCCTGGGTTTTGATTGGTGGACCTCAATGTCGCCGCTTCCTCCATGTTAATATATTTCTCTGACCGGTTTTGAAATTCCTCCAGTGTCCCGACTTTCTTTCCGTCCAAAGAAGTTAAAAAAGGGCCTGGTCTGAGCGCCTGTCGTACCAAGATCAGGCGGACTTGGGGGAGGAGGTCCGGAATGTCTCCCGCTTCTTTGTTGAAGCGGTTAAGGAAAGCCTTCAGGGATTCCTTCTCGCCCTTCTTGATTAGGGCCAGTGTTTCTTCTGACTTCGGAATGTTTCTCACCGAGGAATACTGGGCTAAGAAGCTTGACATGACTCCTTTCTAGTTGTGAATGGAGTTGTTGGGGAGGTTTTGGAACCAATTCATTGGGCCTTTCCCCAAGCTCATCGGAAAGCAGCGGCAGTAGATCGGGTCAGTAGCCTCGGCGTACTGCATGGCTCCCACGAAAAAGTTGATGTGCTCCGTCGGGTCGGAGTCACCTTCGTAGAGTTTCATGTTAGGTCTTGACCATCCCGGGGGAAAAGGGGTCGCCATGATGTCTGGAGAGAGGGGGCCGTTGATAGTCTGCGGTAGGGCAACCAGAGTGCCATGCGGGCGGACCGGATCCCGGAGCGGCTCCCTGGTGGAAATCGGGCTCCTCCGCCCGGAGTAACTCCTGCGCGGGGAGTGGTACCTGCGGTGATGGGAGGGTTGATTCACGGCTCTTTCTGTGGTTTGTTCTTGGCCATGGTCGTTTTGGTAGTTCGAGGGGGGTGGTGGTCTTCTTCCCGTCTCCCCCTCTTGAGAGAACGTCGGATCTTGTCTCGGGCGTTCTTCCAGTTCCTCCAATTGATGGAGGCGTGCTCGGAGGGCGCGGATCTCGGCCCGAGTGTTGCGGGCCTGGACATTGCGTTCCTGCCCCACGTCCGGAGGGTGCTCCTCCTCCATCGCCCTGACTCGGGCCTCAAGTCTGCACAGTGCATCGTGCGCTGCGTGGGGGGTGAGGATCCCTCGTTCCGGGGATCGTCCCCGAGGCGGAGTTGGTGGAGTAGTCCTCTGGGGTTGGGGGGAGTGTTGGCGGTTCGCGGACTCGTCCAGAGTTTCTACGTGGCCCTCGGGAGTTCGGTTTAAACGGCGAGAGGTTTGTCGTGTCTCTACCATCGCGTGTTGCTGCTGCTCTTGTCTCTGACGGCACGTGGTGAAGGAAAAGTTTACTCGATCCCCACAGACGGCGCCAAATGATCGGGAGGATCACGGGAGCTGGGGGCAGCCAAGAGAAGGGGTGGAACCGGTGCGCTGGAAGGGCAGAACAGACCCGGGAGGGGCTCCTGCATGGGACTCCAATGCCAAACTAAGTAGGGGAATCGAGTAAGGGGGTAGCAAAGTGAAGAGATTAACGTACCTTAGAGTGAGTGAGTTGCCCCCTTTATATACACGTTGGAGTATTAGGGTTGGAGCCATGCAACGTCATGCATGGCCCGTACCGGTGGGTTGAGGGCCGTTGGATCCTCCTGCTCCCTCTGCGGTTTGCAGTGATCCAACGGCTTAGATTGCCTAGGGGCCCACCATCCAACCACCCTAGTTCCGTAGGGTGGTTAGCCTAGGTCAACCCCTAGGTGGTGGGGTCCATGCCCCAGAGGCAGGAGAGTGGCGTCTGGCTCGTGGTCAGGGCCCGGATATCCTTCCCCGGTCGTCCCACTTGGGTCCACTCGGGTGGCAATGAACGGGCGTGTTCCACCCGTCCCAGAACAGTATGCATGGGTAAAACCGTAAAAGAAAATAAATAAAGAATTCCAGACGCACCAATTACTTGTTACTAACATAATTTGGGATGATACTAAAGTTCAGTAACAACAAAATGAAAAAAAAAAGACTTACAAATACGAAACAATTTAAGATAACGTTTACAAAACTACAAAACAGGACAGAAGCATGTGTCGTACTATCTGTGTGCTTTTGGCATGTAGAACTAATCCATTGAAGATGACTTTGACATCTCAAGCTCCTTGACAACTTGCTTCATGGTAGGGCGAGAATATGGGCTCTCAGTCAAGCAGGAACTTGCTGTCCTTGCAATTGACACCAATTCGTTAGCAAAAGTTATTCTGGGATCTGAGAGACGTGGGTCTAACTTATCCATCAATTGAGTGGGATCAAGTGTTGATGATAGCAAGGATGAAGTCATGAAGATAACTCTTCTCCAGGGTGCTTTCCATAAATCACTTCCAATGCTAATACTCCAAAACTATAGACATCACATTTCTCATTTACTTCCATTGTGTAGGCAAGTTATGGGACAAATAAGATGTACAAAAAAATTAGGAAAACAAACATGGGAATAGATGCAGATAATTACGAAACAATTATATATTTGAACAGATTAAAGAAATGGAATTAACCTGGAGTAGCGTATCCAAAGGTGCCTGCAAATGTGGTCCAATTAGTTGAATCAGGATTCAGAAGCTTAGTTGTTCCAATGTCTGAGATATGAGCCAAGTATTCTGAATCCAAAAGAATATTCTTGTTTGATATATCTCAATGATCGTTAGGTGGTGAGCAATCACGTACGGTGCATGTAGCATAAAGCACTGGCTACATCTTTAATGACATTCACCCTCTTATTCCACTCAAACGCACCTGCTTGTTCACCATCTTTCAAAACCATATCCACACTACCTTTCTGCTCCCGCTGCACTTGATCTAACTCTCCAAGATCAGATGCTTCTACCCAGAGCACCATAAATTGTCGTTCGCGAACCAGCCCTATGACACTGGTTCGCTCAGCATCAAGTTTGTCCTCGGGTTGAAGAGAAGTGGTTGTGGTTGTGGCGGTGGGCTAGTGGCGGCTGAGAATGATAAATAGAATGAGAGAGTGTGGCGGCTAGGGTTAGGATTGGTGTAACATCCCGATCTGACGACTGGCCTCACGCTAACAACATTAGCTTTATCAACGCGTTTTGTCCTCACTTACGCACTTCTCGGGAAAACTTCCCAGGGGTCACTCTCCTAAACTGTATAATCCCATACCTATATAGTTTCAGAATACCTCTTGTTCGGGTGTGAGATCGGTTCATTCACGTGTCTTTCCACCTAGAAGTCTGTCAAGAGCCGCTCCTTGTCTGTGCCTCACTGCACCGGCAATCACTCCTCGCCCTCGTCGGCTCCGAGTATCATAGGTCCACCAGCTTCCGCTTGGTTCGTCCCTGAACCACACCGTACTAGAAGAGGTCGGCTCTGATACCATTTGTAACATCCCGACTTGACGACTGGTCTCACGGTAACAACACGAGTCTTTTCAGTGCGCTTCCTGTGACACATCCCTCACATGTTTACTTCTCTTGCCCACCTCCTCATTACCATTTGCCACATACACTCCTTCATTGACTTCGAAACCCTTGGATGAAACCCGAGGTAATTTACCCTCTCTAACACACTCTTCACCATCAAAATTTGGAATCGGTCGATCGGTCTCACACCTAAAAACTAACCCAATTGTCACGTCAGCACCCACATCATTGTGGCTGACCCCACCACTTTTAAACCCAAAGCACATTGCAAATCATAGCTCCCCACCCCTCTAACATAGGGAAATTCAAAATCTCGTTAGCTCCAACTGTCTCTGATGAGCAATATTTTACCCATTTTATATAGCCTTAATTTTTCATTATTAATGATTATTCGTAATTAATTGACCTTGCTTGACAGAGATTTCTATTATTTGGTCTAATTACGTTTATTCTTATTTTCAGGTTTTATTTGACATCAAGGGCATTTTGGAGAATTGCGGAATGAAGATTTGATTGTGCTGGAGTGAAGATTGTATTTTAGGAAATATTAGGATTTAATTTCGGAATAAATTAAGTTTGATATCTTTCAGATTCAAACTTATTTAGGTTGTTATTTTAAAACTCTATCTTTAGGATTTATTGTTATCTTTTAGGATTTGATTAGGATTTGTGATCTCAGCTCTTATTCAAGGGTTTGTGCTGAGAGAAACGATTACCTTTTTGCCTTCTACTTATTATTCAATATAATTTCGAATTTCAGTTATATTAGAGCTCTGCTAGGGTTTTATGCTTTTAATCCCTATTCTCTTCTCCAATATAATTGTTGAATTCGCCCCATCCATGGAAGGCTAATTCCCTTCGAACGAATTCCTTTGCAAAGTATATCGCGCTCTTGAGGTATAGTGCTTAATAGAATTCACCTGATTAGTTTTCTTCATCTCTAATTCTGGCTTAGGTTTGCTTAATTCCTTTTGTTCACGAAATAGAAGATGATGTATGTTCGCTTAGTTCATATTAGGGCGTAAACGATTCTTAATCGCTTAGTTTAGGAATCTGTGAATTAGTTATCGCTTAGTTAATTAATTCTCACGAACTAGGAAACTAATAACAAGAATTGATCTTTAGATACCCGTGATTGAGCAGCGATATACTGAACAAAGGGATTCGTCCGTCTTTACTTATCATATTAATCTGTTTTTACTTTCTGCTAATCTTTTGAACTGAATCACAAACCCCCCCCCCCCAGTGTGTGTGCGTTGTGCGTTCTTAATACTGAATCTTTGTTGAAACGATAATCCTTGGGAAACGACCTAGGAGTCACTTCCTAGTTACTACAGTTTTCTTAATTAATTATTTGTGTCGGGTACGACCTCGATCAAATTTGGCGCCGTTGCCGGGGACTGTCGTCTTTACCAAAGGTTCAATAGAGTTAGTATTAGTAGTATTAGTATTATTAGTAGTAGTATTAACAAGTTCGATCTCTGACGCAGGTACTGGATTTGTTGGTGAAGGTAAGGATTAGTGATTCTTGAAGGATAATTAGGCTGTAACTTTAAACGGCCATATCTTTTGCTCCAAAACTCGGAATTCAACATATTATATATGCTTTTGGGGTAGAAAAAAATTTCCAATTCATCTGTGACCGCTACGCCGTGAGATCGATTCTTAAAAACGCAAAAAGTGGCCTTCCGCCAAAAGTTTTTTAGGGTTTTGAAAAAAAAAAAAATTCAAGTGATTCTTATTCTTATTCTATTTGGGATACTTAGTGTTGCATGACTAGGGCTAATCCTGGGTTTTTGCATCCATTTATTTCTGAAATAGATAGAGAATTTCATAGGTTAATTAGAGCACATAGAGCTTTTGTAACTGATCCTTATTTAAGTGATTCTGATTCTGACCTTGATTTTGATTCTGAATTTGTTGCAGTTTCTGAAAACATGGCTGAAGAAGGACCGCGAGAGAGAACACTAAGGGAGCTGGCTGCACCTGATTTCACCTACGAAAGCTTGTGTATCCAGTATCCTGAGGATGTACCATGTGTACTCAAAACTGGACTAATCCATTTATTGCCTAAGTTTGGTGGTCTTGCAGGTGAAGATCCTCATATGCACATCAAGGAGTTCCGTACTGTCATATCCACCATGAAGCCTCCTGAAGTTGACAAAGATCATATCTGTTTGAAGGCTTTTCCTCATTCCCTTCAGGGAACTGCAAAGACTTGGCTGTATAACCTGCCTCCTTCATCCATTGCAAGCTGGGACGACCTGAAAAGAAAGTTTCTTTAGAAGTTCTTCCCTGCCTCTAGGACAACTTCAATCAGAAAAGACATCTCAGGAATCAGGCAGCTACATGGAGAGACTCTACATGAATACTGGGAAAGATTCAAGACACTATGTGTGAGCTGCCCCCATCACCAGATTTCCGAGCAGCTCCTAGTTCAGTATTTCTATGAGGGTTTGCTCAACATGGAGAGACATCTCATTGATGCTGCTTGTGGAGAGGCATTGAATGACATGACTCCTACTGAAGCCAGGCAGTTGTTTGAGAAGATGGCTGCTAATTCTCAGCAGTTTCAAACAAGGAGTAATGATGCTGTTAAAACTGTTAATGAGATTGGGACAGATCCAAGGATGGACAAGCTTGAGAAGAGGATGGAAACCATTGCCAGCTTAGTTACTCAATTGGCCATGAACCAGAATAAACCTTCACAACAGGCAAAGGTTTGTGGCATTTGCACTAAAGACCATAATACTGATGTTTGTCCTTCTCTGCAGGAACCTACAGATGAGAATCCTGAAGCATATGCTGCCAACATTTTCAATAATCGACCTCAGCAAAATTATGATCTGTCATCTAACAGATATAACCCTGGCTGGAGAAATCATCCAAATCTTAGATGGTCTGATCAGTCACAACCTGCCCAAGCACCGTTTCAGAATAATGCTAGACCATATGTTCCTCCTCCAATGCAACAATAGGCTAACAACCCTGCTGCACCGCAATCTAAAGAATCTTCATTGGAGGATATGTTGAAGCAGATGACAGCCCAAAACATGCAGTTCCAACAAGACACCAGATCCTCCATTCAGAATCTGACCAACCAGATAGGACAGATGGCTACTTCAATAAACCAGCTACAATCCCAGAATTCTGATAAGCTGCCCTCTCAGACGGTGGTCAATCCAAGAAATGTGAGCGCCATCACCTTACGGTCGGGGAAGCAA
This sequence comes from Lotus japonicus, assembly GCF_012489685.1. Classification (NCBI taxonomy): domain Eukaryota; kingdom Viridiplantae; phylum Streptophyta; class Magnoliopsida; order Fabales; family Fabaceae; genus Lotus; species Lotus japonicus. The sequence goes on from NC_080046.1 coordinate 4,898,516, forward strand.
ATTGATGCAGATCATGGACCAGAGCCAGAGCCAGAGCCAGAGCCTGAACCTGAAAAGGAGACAGAGACCACTGCCACAAGAACCTTCCAAGTACAACTACCTTCCATTCCTCTTCCATTCCCTCCGAAAGCTATGCCAAGCAAGAAGAAGGAAGAGGTAGATAAAGGAATCTTGGAGATATTCAAGAAAGTGGAGGTGAACATACCTCTACTTGATGCACTCAAGCAAATTCCAAGATATGCAAAGTTTCTGAAAGAATTATGCACTCAGAAAAGGATGCTGAAAGGAAATGAAAGAGATCGCATGGGGAGAAACGTTTCTGCAATCATAGGTAAAGCTGGTAAACCTGCTCTTGTTTCTGATGTTCCTGAAAAGTGTGAGGATCCAGGTACGTTTTCTGTTCCTTGGGGAGACCATTTTTAAAGACAGCCCGAACCAAGATAGATGTTTATGCTGGTACACTGACTATGGAATTCGGTGATATTGTGGTTAGGATAAACATTTTTGATGCTATGAAACATCCACCTGAAGACTATTATGTGTTTCATATTGATTTGCTTGATGAACTGCTTGATGATATGCTTGATGAACATGAATCTGATTTCCTACATGATTCTGATTTTCCTTCACTAAGAGGGTCATACACTTGTCATACATGTACTGCTACTGAAATGTGTGATTCTTGCATTGATCAATTTTTGGACACTGTTGTTGTTGACTCAGATGTTAAGAAATCTGATTGCACTAACCCAGTTGTTGAAGTGCAGGCTGTAGAAACTGTATCTGCTAGTTTGGTTCCATTTGTTTTGCAGGCACCCGTATTGGAGCTTAAGCCCTTACCAGATAACCTCAAGTATGCTTACTTGGAGGATGATAAGAAGCTCCCTGTCATTGTTTCCTCAACCCTTCATGAAAATCAAGAGGAAAAGTTGCTGCAAGTACTAAAGAAGCACAAGAAAGCTATTGGTTGGACCTTAGCTGACATTCCTGGGATTAGTCCATCCATGTGCATGCATAGAATACTCTTGGAAGAAGGAGCGAAGCCAGTAAGACAACCACAAAGGAGACTCAACCCAGTGATACTTGATGTTGTGAAGAAGGAGATCACCAAGCTGCTACAAGCTGGAATTATATATCCGATCTCTGACAGCCCTTGGGTGAGCCCAGTTCAAGTGGTCCATAAGAAGACAGGACTTACCGTAGTGGAGAATGAGAGGAACCAGCTTATCCCCACTCGAGTGCAAAACAGTTGGAGAGTCTGCATTGATTATAGGAGGCTCAATCAAGCAACTAGAAAGGATCACTTTCCTTTGCCCTTCATTGATCAAATGCTTGAGCGCTTAGCAGGTAAAAGTCACTACTATTTTCTTGATGGTTTTTCTGGGTACTTTCAAATTCACATTGCTCCTGAGGACCAAGAAAAGACCACATTCACTTGTCCCTTTGGCACTTTTTCCTATAGAAGGATGCCCTTTGGCCTATGCAATGCCCCTGGTACATTCCAGCGGTGCATGGTAAGTATTTTTAGTGATTTCTTAGAGAGTTACATCGAGGTATTTATGGATGATTTCACTGTTTACGGATCTTCATTTGATACATGTTTAGATAATCTGGATAAAGTTTTGCATAGGTGCATTGAAACTAACCTTGTTTTGAATTATGAGAAGTGTCATTTTATGGTAGAGCAAGACATAGTTCTAGGTCATGTGATTTCTAACAAAGGTATAGAGGTGGATCCAACCAAGATAGATGTTATTTCACATTTGCCTTACCCCTCCTGCGTGCGAGAGGTGCGTTCTTTTCTTGGCCATGCAGGTTTTTATCGCAGGTTCATTCAGGATTTCAGCAAGAAAGCCCTTCCTCTCTCTAACTTGCTGCAAAAGGACGTGGCGTTTGATTTTGATGAGAAATGCAGAGAGGCGTTTGATTGCCTAAAGAAAGCCTTGACCACCACTCCTATCATTCAGGCACCTGATTGGACAGCCCCTTTTGAGCTCATGTGTGATGCCTCTAATTACGCATTGGGTGTTGTCCTTGCTCAAAAAGTGAATAAGTTACCTAGGGTAATATATTATGCTTCCAGGACTTTAGATTCTACACAAGCGAATTACACAACCACTGAAAAATAACTTCTAGCTATTGTGTTTGCTCTAGATAAATTCAGATCATATTTGCTAGGTTCTATGATTATTGTTTATACTGACCATGCAGCTCTAAAGTTCCTGTTGAAGAAGGCTGAATCAAAACCTAGGTTGATCCGATGGATGCTCTTGCTCCAAGAGTTTGACTTGGAGATTAGAGATAGAAGTGGAGCACAGAATTTGGTGGTCGATCACTTGAGTCGGATAGAGAGGGATGCTGATACTTTACCCATTAGAGATGACTTTCCGGATGAGCGACTCTTTAATATTTCAGTTTCTTTTCCAGCACCCTGGTTTGCTAATATTGTTAATTATTTAGCTGCTTCTGTTTTCCCTCCATTTTCATCTCGAGCTCAGATTGCTAAGCTTAAGAGTGATGCTAAATATTATTGTTGGGATGACCCCTATTTGTTGAAGTTTTGTACTGACCGGGTTATTAGGAGGTGCATTCCAGATCATGAGATTGAATCAGTCCTTCAGTTTTGCCATGCTTTTGCAGTGGGCTGTCACTTTGGACCCCAAAGGACAGCACACAAGGTGCTTGATTCTGGATTTTACTGGCCCACCATCTTCAAAGATGCGTCAAGGATTTGCAGCACTTGTGAGCCATGTCAGAGAGCAGGCGGTACCATTTCTTGGAGAAAAGAGATACCTCAACAGCCCATGCTATTTTGTGAGGTCTTTGATGTCTGGGGTATCGATTTTATGGTTCCTTTTCCTGTTTCTTTTGGTTTTTATTATATTTTGCTTGCTGTTGATTATGTTTCTAAATGGGTGGAAGCTAAGGCCACCCGGACTAATGATTCTTGAGTTGTTGTGGATTTTGTTAGGTCTAACATCTTTTGCAGGTTTGGCATTCCTAGAGCAATCATTAGTGACCAAGGCACCCATTTCTGCAATAGGTCCATGCAAGCTCTTCTCAAGAAATATGGGGTTGTTCATAGAATTTCCACACCATACCATCCTCAAACAAATGGGCAAGCTGAGAATTCCAACAGAGAGATAAAGAGGATCTTGGAGAAGACTGTCCAGCCTAACAGGAAGGATTGGAGCAATAGACTTGAGGATGCTCTTTGGGCCCATCGTACTGCTTACAAAGCACCCATCGGAATGTCCCCTTACCGCGTTGTCTTTGGTAAGGCATGTCATCTTCCAGTTGAGATAGAGCATAGGGCTTATTGGGCTGTGAAGACTTGCAACTTGGCTCTTGATCAAGCTGGTGGCGAAAGGAAGCTTCAATTCAGTGAGTTAAATGAGATCCGCTTGGAAGCCTATGAGAACTCTAAGTTCTACAAAGAGAAGACCAAAATATTCCATGATAGCTTGATTTCCAGAAAAGACTTTTTGGTTGGACAACAAGTGTTGTTTTATAACTCTAGGCTTGGCCTAATGAGCGGTAAGCTTCGTTCTAAGTGGATTGGTCCTTTTGTTGTTACTAATGTGTTTCCTTATGGTACTGTAGAGATCAAAAGTGAATCCACAGATAAGAGCTTCAAAGTTAATGGTCATCGCCTCAAGCATTTCCTCACTGATCCTTCTCTTGTGGATGCTTCCAAGGACGATGTTTCCTTGGTTGTTTCCACCCTCCTCCCGCCATGAATCAGGGAGTTTTCTTTCTCCTTCTTTACTTTTATTGCACTTGTTCAATTCCATATTTGTTATGCTTCATTGGGACAATGTGTAGTTTAAGTGTGGGGGGGAGATTAGCTTAGGTAGAATAAATTAGATGAATAAATTGATGCATGCTTCTCTTTGAATTCTTAGGTCTTGTTTAGATTATGGGCATTTTCTTTCTTTGAATTGAGTCATGATATCTTGTGATGTGAATCCATGCGTTCTTGTGTGTCAAGTTACTTTTGAAAATTGAGGGGTTGAAACAATTATGATAGACTTAATTCCCCTGTGAGAGTTTTGAGCCTTAACTGTAGGTGGTCAAATGTATGTCATCTCTAATCTTTATCTTGTGTGATTGCACTCTTGAATACTTGCACTCTAGAACTTGACTTGACGCTTGTTTCTATTTGATACTCACATGCATATATTGAGGTGATTTTAGGCATTTTCTTCTTTTAATTAATAAGCCACTAGCCATATAAGCCTACCTTGAATGAATTATCCTTTGATAGCCACTTTGAGCCTTTTTACCCTTCTTTTCTTTAGCTCATTACAAGCTTATAAGTGAAAAACCATGATTGACCTAATCTTAGGGAATTTTGGAGCTTTGGAATTGTTTTGGGAGTAAGTACTAAGTGGGTAAGGGTGCATTGTTCTTTAATTCTTCCAATTCTTGGTTATGCTTAGTTGGTTGTTGTAAATAGTATGGTGGTGCTGTTTTTTCTTACTAGTTCAGTTAAAAAAAAATAATAATAAAAAAAACGAAAAAAAAAGAAAAAAAAAAAGAAAAGAAAAAAAAAAGAAGGCCAAAGAGGAAAAAATGAATGAAAGGATGAAGGATGAAAAGTTCAAGTGTGGAATTGGAGGAAGAATTGCAAATCTTATGCTATGAAATTGGGTTGATTTTGACTTACTTCTTACTTATTCCCCATTGCTCCTCTATTTCTTAAGGTTTTAGCTACTTATCCCATATTCTATCCTACCTTGTCCTTGGCCCATTACAACCTTTAAAAGTCTTTTTTGATCTTTATGTGCATGTGTTTTTGATTGTTGATGTTAGCGTCTTGTCAAGCCTATGGTAGTGTTTGTTCTCATGAAGTGCCTTGAGCGTAAACACAAACCTTAAACACTTGAGTGTAAACACTTTGAGAGCATAACTTGTGAGGTTCTATCATCTTTGTTCTCACCTTTTGGTTTGATTGGTTACTTTACATGCTTGGATGTTTGGATGATATTCATGGATTTCTTGTCTCTTTGATTCTTCACTTGATTTTGCCCATTTCTCTACATTACCTAGGATTCATTGTTAAGTATGTGATCTTTTAGGTCATTGCATGATTCACTTCTAGTTTCAAATTGGTTTTCATGTTCTTAATTCTTTATTTTGCCCAGGAGTGCAAAAGGCTAAGTGTGGGGGTATTTGATGAGCAATATTTTACCCATTTTATATAGCCTTAATTTGTCATTATTAATGATTATTCGTAATTAATTGACCTTGCTTGACAGAGATTTCTATTATTTGGTCTAATTACGTTTATTCTTATTTTCAGGTTTTATTTGACATCAAGGGCATTTTGGAGAATTGCGGAATGAAGATTTGATTGTGCTGGAGTGAAGATTGTATTTTAGGAAATATTAGGATTTAATTTCGGAATAAATTAAGTTTGATATCTTTCAGATTCAAACTTATTTAGGTTGTTATTTTAAAACTCTATCTTTAGGATTTATTGTTATCTTTTAGGATTTGATTAGGATTTGTGATCTCAGCTCTTATTTAAGGGTTTGTGCTGAGAGAAACGATTACCTTTTTGCCTTCTGCTTATTATTCAATATAATTTCGAATTTCAGTTATATTAGAGCTCTGCTAGGGTTTTATGCTTTTAATCCCTATTCTCTTCTCCAATATAATTGTTGAATTCGCCCCATCCATGGAAGGCTAATTCCCTTCGAACGCATTCCTTTGCAAAGTATATCGCGCTCTTGAGGTATAGTGCTTAATAGAATTCACCTGATTAGTTTTCTTCATCTCTAATTCTGGCTTAGGTTTGCTTAATTCCTTTTGTTCACGAAATAGAAGATGATGTATGTTCGCTTAGTTCATATTAGGGCGTAAACGATTCTTAATCGCTTAGTTTAGGAATCTGTGAATTAGTTATCGCTTAGTTAATTAATTCTCACGAACTAGGAAACTAATAACAAGAATTGATCTTTAGATACCCGTGATTGAGCAGCGATATACTGAACAAAGGGATTCGTCCGTCTTTACTTATCATATTAATCTGTTTTTACTTTCTGCTAATCTTTTGAACTGAATCACAAACCCCCCCCCCCCAGTGTGTGTGCGTTGTTCGTTCTTAATACTGAATCTTTGTTGAAACAATAATCCTTGGGAAACGACCTAGGAGTCACTTCCTAGTTACTACAGTTTTCTTAATTAATTATTTGTATCGGGTACGGCCTCGATCAGTTTCCAAAATTCCTAGAGTTAGAATCGAATCCTTGCGGGCCCCTGCAATCACGACAGATTTGTGGAATACCTCTGCCCTAGGGTTGTCATACATCAACCCCGTCACACTAGTGTCATAAGGCACCAAACCATCACTACAACCAGCTAAGCCGCCAACATCGTCACCAGTACTCGATTCACCAGCTGATCCCCCATCTTCTTCTCTGATACCTCCGTCTCATCATCACCATTTCGCGTTGAATGAAAACAGCATGGCCCTAACTCTCGTTGCATCGGTTCCTCAATCAACTGAATCACATAATTCAAATCGTTAATCTGATCATTCACCTCCTTAGAAAGCAAACCAGGCACCGCCGTGCTCACCTTCAAGCGCACAAATTTAACTAATGAGAAAGCTTATGTTGAATCATCCACATCGATTATACTCCTGAAAGACCGCAACTCATAATCGAAACACTCCTTCCTCTACAGGTTCAACGGAAGACGATAACACCTCACCCAACAAATCCTCGCCTCAGGCACAGATGATTCCTAATTCCAAGGCTCAACGGAAAGAAAGGCCTATTCGACCCACTCCTTAGCCCTCTGAAGAATAGCATCCAAGTCCTCATTCTCTAGAGCCGAAATCAACACAAGATCCCCCCCCCCCAAGTACCTCAGGTTCGCCGCCACCAGTCCTTCCACCAGAAATGCATCCTTCAAAGTCTCCACCATCCCAACATCTCTCACCTTGCCCACCCTACTATGTGCGAGCCAGCCGTCAACTTCCCCATCGACCCACAAACCCTCCCCCGAAGTCAAAACACGCTCCACCACCCATCTCTCTCCTTTCCCAGTTAACCCCTCCTTGCCCTTAGTCGATCTGCCAAAGAATATGTTTAGGTTGGCTGTCGCGCACCACCGTCGCATAAGAAACATCCTTCTTTCTCATCCCCTGGTTCTGGCTCAAAGGATCTCTCCCATCCAAGTTGTTCGCTAAAGCCACCTTTGAGACCTTCGAAACCTTAGCAAATCTCGGTATGCTCACATGAAATTTTCGATCACCCATGATGATCTTATCCAACTGCCTTTCAAGCCTCCCAACATCCAGCACATCCAAGAAACAGACAAACCCAAAACGCCTTCCAACCCTATCCTTCTTCCTTGGAACGAAAACCTCCCACACCCTCCCCCACCGTTGAAACTCATGCCACAGATCCTTCTCCCCAAAAGAGTCTGAGAAGTTAGAGACAAAGAACAAAGTGGCATTTGATCGCCTCTCGTACCGTCGCCGCCCCGCCTCCTGATCACGCTCCTCTCCCTCTTGCTCACTCACTCATTTTCCCCCCTAATTAATTGCATAAAATATGGTGGTGGTAAAAGTCATAAATTATAAAGGACTATTTAGCCAACATTTATGAACAATACAACCTTGAAGACCTAGCGAAGATGCTACAACCATTACTTACCTTGGATTTTTGTTTGACGACAATTACTTTTGTACTATTGTTACCAGGCAGTCACACTACTTAATAAGGTTTTAATGAGGCCTCTTCCTTAGATCCTTCTTCTAAGGAGGGGGAGGGGGAGGGGGTGAGTTACTATTAGCATTTTTTCTGTTCTTTGTAATTTCTTCTCTTATTTCTTCACTTGTATTGGGTTGAAGTACCCCTTGTACTTCTCTTCAATATATTTAATTCATTGCCTATAAAAAAGCGTTACTTGAATATATGTCAAGCGAGTATGTGGTTTAGGTTTAATCCACGCTCACGATGATATGTACATTCATGCATCCAACTCATGAATGAATACGACACAATTTTGAACTGTCTATCTCATTTTGCATGGTTTTTAATTTTTATCTCTACCACCTTGTTTTTTTTTTTACATTTATCTCTACCATCTAATTTTTATAGTTTTGGTCTCTATTTTTAAAAATAATATAAATTTTCATTTTCATTTTATAATTAATATTTACTTCAACTCATATATGATATATAGCTAGCACTTAAAAGAATTTGTATCAGAAAATGTGAAACAATTACTTTTCATAGAATGATTTTTTATTTATTTATAAAAATAGCTAGTTAGAAATTAATCTAGTTCTTTCTCCTCTAGTGGGTACTCAAATTATTGTTTCCTCTTCTCTTGGGCTAGAGACTCTTCGGTTGAAAGATTTTCTAGCCGTTCCTTAGTTCATCTTTTTATTTGTTGTTAATTTTTCGATGCACAAAAACAAAGATCTACGTTAGAACAATAACACGAATACATAACAAAGTAGAGAGAAACACGCAAAAACCTTAATCACGCAGTTCAGTTAAATTGCCTACGTATGCGACTATTGAGCAACTATAGTTCCGTTTATTGATTCGTCCTGAAAGTAATAATTAGGGTTAAAATAGACATTTGTCAATGGTGTGAGTCGCATCTTGTCAATTGATCTATGTGGAAAATTGCAATTACTCGAAGTTTTTTGTTTGTTTTTTATGTATCCACAACAAATTGTTATGAGACTAGAGTAAATCTTTCTAAATAAATCACTTTTTATAAGCATCACTTGAGAGATTAAACCATATGTATAGTAAATATTTTAAGAAGTTCAACTATTATGCTTAGTTTGATAATTATTCAATTCGAAGTTATACTTAGATTTTGGACGGTACTAAAACAAATGTTACACGCATTTAGTCGAACTTTTTTTTTCCGAAATATTCATTTAATTCCTTAGTTTGCTGCGTGTACATGGTGCATCATGTTTTACGTAAGAGGAAGACCAAGTCAAATGTGACCTACGAATTGTAACATTGTACCGAGTCTATAAATGGAGACTACTTCCTGTTTCAAATTTAAAGTCATCTTGACTCATGAGGCACCATGTACATTCATGACAGTGGCAGAAATTTAGAGTCATGTCAAATCAATTTCTTTTGGTCCTTAGAAAAGTCCACGAGTATTTTATTATCTCTTAGAAAGTTAGAATACTCTCATAAGAAATTTATTATTGCAATTTTAAAAAGTTTAAAACTTAATTATTGAATTGATAACATATTATTTTCAAGTCTGTTAAGTTTAACTTTTAATTTTAAAAGATTATCTAAGTTCCTTTTATATTAGGATCATCTTTCTCTCTATTTCAAGTACCCATCTTGAACTTTCAAATCTTGATTCTTGAGACATACCGTGTAACAACATAGTAAATTACTTGAAACACAAACTCTACAACCACTTAACCACTTCATCATGGGGAACCACAACCGCCCCATAGCCTGTTCCACGCCCTCGAATACCACCATAGTGGCCATCTCTCCATCAACTATGCCGCTAAGTTAACTTTGTGACTGAAACACTAATTCTGTCACTACAGATTGGTCCAACTCCACCTCGTAACCATCGGAGTCAACATCCCTTATGCTGATCAAATTGAGTCACATTTAGTGTTGCCGAAACCCCAACCGTACTGCCATCGAGCCCAACCACCAATTCACCTCCCTTTTCGTGGTACCGGAGCCACCACGTGAAGACCCATTGCGTTGTCAATGAAAGAAGATGAAATCGTGAAATTGAAGCGTAGAGAAAAAGAGAAGATTAAACCTTTCATTGTTTTTTGGATCTTCGACGTTAACCAAACTGACAAACTCATATCTGCGTCGTCATCAAACCCAACCATCAAGCCAACACGACGAGACCCATCGCGTCGTCAACGATAGAAGATAAAGTCGAGAATTTAAAGAGTAAAGAAAGTGAAAGAGAGAAGACAAGAATGACGAGATCTGGAGATCGTGGCCGATGAACGAAGAACAAGAAGATTTTGACCGTCGAGAATTATTGAGGACAGAGAGAGCGAGATCATGGCCTGTGAATGAAGAGAGTGGTGGTATAGGTTCCGACGCTTAGAGCATTTTGGTGATGCAGAGGGGTTGGAATTTTGAAAACTATTACTTACAAATAATGGCAATCCTATTAATATTTAAATTTTTAAAGAAAATATAAATATAAATATATGAATGCTGACACAACATGTATGTTTTCTATTGGTACACATCATTTGGATTACCCATTAACTTAAGGTACGGCATAAGAAAATATAATAAACTAAAAACTTAACTATATTTAAAGTGAGAGTATTATACTCTTCATATATATTAATAATTAACATGAGAAGGTGAAAAAGTTTCCCCCGTGATAGTATCACGACCCTATAAGTAGTGAGCACCGGACAGCAGCAAACAACCAACAAAATTAAGTTCTTGCTCTCCAATCTAATTAACCATGTCCACTGTTAGCTTTTCACAATTTTCTATTGCCTTTCTTCTGTTCTTATCTACAACAACATTCCATAGTGGCATGTTCTGTACTAGTACAAATCTGCAGCTTCGTTGCAATGAGAGGGATCGTTCTTCACTGCTGCAATTCAAGCGTGGTGTCATAGACAGTTCCAACAAGCTCTCCTCTTGGTCCAATGAAGAAGATTGTTGTGCATGGAAAGGAGTTCATTGTGACAACATCACAGGCAGAGTCACAAGACTTGATCTAAATCAACAATACTTGCAAGGTGAAATTAACCTCTCCTTGTTTGATATTGAGTTCCTGAGCTACTTGGACTTGAGCATAAATTTCTTTAGTGGCATAACTCTTCCACCTACCTTCAACCAATCTAGTAAACCTGCTAACTTCTCTAATATTCAGTACCTGGACTTATCCTTCAATGATGATTTTCACATGGACAATCTTCACTGGCTTTCAAAACTTTCTTCCTTGAAATTTCTCAACCTCAGCGAAATTAACCTTGTAAATGAAACAAGCTGGCTTCAGTCCATGTCAATGCATCCTTCACTGTTAGAGCTAAGATTGGCAAGCTGTCAATTGACCAATATCAACCCATCCATCAAGTTTGTGAATTTTACTTCACTTGTGACTCTTGATCTCTCTGGAAATTCATTTCATTCTAGTTTACCTTATTGGTTGTTTAATCTCAGCAGTGATATCGCTCATGTTGACCTTAGCTTCAATTTTCTACAAGGTCAAATACCCAAGAGCTTGCTAAGTCTTGGGAAGCTTAAATCTTTAAGGTTGCATAACAATGAACTCAATGGATCCATTCCAGATTGGTTAGGGAAGCATGAAAATTTACAAAATCTGTTTCTATCTGAGAACTTGTTTCATGGCTCTATCCCTTCATCTCTAGGAAATCTCTCAACCTTGGTTGACTTGGGAATCAGCTCAGATTCCTTGAGTGGTAATCTTCCAACCAGTCTTGGACAACTCTTCAATTTGAAGAGTTTAAACATTGGAGGCAAATCCTTGTCAGGCGTTCTTTCTGAACAACATTTTTCCAATCTACACAATTTGGAGTCACTCATCTTGACTTCACCTTTTGCATTTGAGTTGGATCCTGAATGGATTCCTCCCTTTCAATTGGAAGTAGTAGGTTTGATCAATACAATCCTAGGTCCAAATTTTCCAGCTTGGATATATACCCAAAAGTCACTAGACTCTCTTGAAGTTTCTAAATCAACTATTACATCCATAAATGGAGACACATTTTGGAGATTTGTAGCTAATATTACCCATGTCAACATTGCCGACAACTTAATCAGTTCAGACTTGACAAACATCACCCTGAGCTCCAAGTTTTTATTTATGGTCAACAATAATTTCACTGGAAGGCTCCCACATATTTCTGCAAATGTCATCTATTTGGATTTGTCCCACAATTCTTTCTTTGGACCCATTTCCCCTATGTTTTGCCACAAATTGGGTAGGGAAAATAGCTTGGATTATTTGGACATATCATTCAATCTCTTATCTGGAGCTGTTCCTGATTGTTGGCAGTATTGGAGAGGTTTGTCTTTCCTTTTCATGGAGAGCAACAATCTAACTGGTGAACTCCCTCCATCCATGGGCTCATTTATTGATCTCATTGCACTGGATTTACACAACAACAGCTTATCTGGCAATTTTTCAGTGGATCTATCAAACACAACAAACTTGCAATTCATCAACATTGGAGAAAACAATTTCTCTGGAACTGTACCAGTGAAGCTTCCACATAGCATGGAAGTGATGCTTTTGAGATCAAACCAGTTTGAAGGTAACATTCCACCAGAGCTGTGCACTCTCTCTTCACTGTTACAATTGGATCTTTTCCATAACAAACTTTCAGGGCATATTCCTCCATGCATAAGCAACATTACCGGCATGGGTGGAGCGAAAAAAACGAGCCATTTTCCATTTGAATTCAATGTGCATAACAAAGGCCTTGAGTTAGAGTATACAGATTATGGACTATGGCGAAATCTTGACCTTTCAGCTAACAACTTATCAGGGGAAATCCCCCCAGAAGTTTTCAACCTTGTTCAGTTGAAGTCCTTGAACTTGTCTCGAAATCATTTAACAGGAAAGATACCAAGAGAGATTGGACACATGAAAAACTTGGAATCTCTTGATCTGTCCAGCAACAAACTCTTTGGAGAAATTCCTGTTACAATGTCTACCTTGTCTTTCTTGGAATTCTTGAATCTTTCAAACAATGGATTGGTTGGACAAATCCCAATAGGGACTCAGCTTCAGAGTTTTGATGCCTCCTGCTATGCTGGAAATCCTAAACTTTGTGGAATTCCTCTGCCAAAAAGCTGCATAGAAGGAGAAGGAGACAATGGTGATGATGATGAATCAAAGCAACATGGAGGAAACAATGATGATAATGCTTTTCAAAATTCACTCTACCTTGGTTTGGGTGTTGGTTTTGCTGTGGGATTTTGGGGGGCTTGTGGTTCTCTATTCTTAAACAGGGCTTGGAGGCATGCATATTTTCGATTCCTTAATCATGTTGTAGACCAACTTCATGTGTTTGTGGCCCTCAAATTAAAGCTTAACCGATTTAGTGGATCACCAAGAAGGCAAGAACTTCCAACTGATCAAGTAAGTAAAAATATAATTATGTTCTTTGTCGGTACTTTTATTAGAAAATGATCTATATCTTCTTTTCATGTGATATGTCACCACCATATTACACATGATGATCATCCGCCCATTTTAGTATGTGTTTGAATTTCCGTATAACTTAATGTCAAATTTGGTGAAATTCTACTTCTTGATTTATGTACTGGGGTTTGTGTTTTTTTGTTTTGTTTGAGTCACCAATCACTAAAACATTGTTAATGAGTTGATAATGTGAACCGTATTATATCTTCTTTTTCTTTAATTTTTTGGAATAATTTATTTAGGCTTTTGAAGTATGGTTTTGCAGTTAAAAATGGAAGTATGCAGTTTGTTTTTCCTTCTATAGTCTCATTTGACTAATTTTGCAGACCTTCACAGAGCGCTTCTCAAGTAATTAAGAGTGCATCCCATATTTTTATGGAAAGCTTGAAGATTCAAAGCATTGGTATTTAGTCTGGGACTATATTCAAAATAAAAGATAGAATGAGACCTTTGTCAAGTTGCAGTGGCATTTATGATCTATATTAGTTCTGAATTTAATATAATATAGATTTTGGACCTGTTAAGGAAAGTGTGTAAACATTCCATATTTCATGTACTGGCCATGTGAATAATAGGATATGTCTTTTTCTTTGGTTAAATTGTTAGGCTACTCTTTTTGTCACAGAGGAACAATACATTAGCAAATTCAGACAGATCGAAACGGGATGACACTGGAATGAGGCAGATTTCAAACATAAAAAAAAGAAAGATCCTTTATAGGCAGCTTGGTTTAGCCAATCTATCTATATATATTAGAAAAGAACAACTTCTAGCCTGACGTGTCGCTCTCACAGGCCAAGTTAGTGACGTGTCGCTCCCAGATTAATTCTCACATAATATTTTACATGTAAGCTCTTTCTCCTTGGCCCCACTTGCCACATGTGCCCTGATTTTTCCTTACCTTATTTCTCCTTAATAAAAAAATACATTTTTAAATTTTAGATTTGATTAGGATTTAGGTTTTTTTTATTTCTTGATTTTATCTTAATTTATTTTTGATTTATTTTTAGAGTATTAATTAACTTTTGTGGTATTTTTATTGAATTTTCGGATTTTTAATTAATTCCGGATTTTATGAGTTTTTATTGTGATTTTCTAGATTTTGATAGTTTTTATCTATTTTTATTTAGTACATTTTTAAATTTTAGATATGATTAGGATTTATGTTGTTTATTTCTGTATTTTATCTTAATTTATATTATTATTTATTTTTAGAGTATTAATCATTTTTTATGGTATTTTTATTGAATTTTCGGATTTTTAATTAATTTCGGATTTTATGAGTTTTTATTGTGATTTGCTAGATTTTGATAGTTTTTATCTATATTTATTTAATACATTTTTAAATTTTATATCAATATATATATTACTCCCTCCGTCCCTAATTATAAGCTAACATTGAGACTTTTTTTGTGTCACTAAATATAAGCTAACCTTGCAAAAGTTAATATTTCTTTCCATATTCACCCTTGCATTTATTGGTAGTGGAGCACCACCATTAGTAGTACAATGATGAAAAAGTGTTATCATAAATAGGGGTAAACATAGAAAGTTGTACATTTTTTTTGAAAACCAATGCATCAATTAAGGCTTTCTTAATAAGTGTGATTTTTACAACTTTAGCTTATAATTAGGGACGGAGGGAGTAGAAAAGAAGAACTTCTATTAGGCAGATTTAGTGACGTGTCATTTTCACGTTAATTCTCATGAAAAAAAATTCCACGTGTCATTTTCAAGTTAATTTGCATAAAGAAATACATTTATAAATTTTAGATTTGATTAGAATTTAGGTTGTTTATTTCTTGATTTTATCTTAATTTATTTTTGATTTATTTTTAGAGTATTAATTAATTTTTATGGTATTTGTGTCATTTTCACGTTAATTCTCAGAAAAAAAATTCCACGTGTCATTTTCAGGTTAATTTGCATAAAGAAATACATTTATAAATTTTAGATTTGATTAGAATTTAGGTCGTTTATTTCTTTATTTTATCTTAATTTATTTTTAGAGTATTAATTAATTTTTATGGTATTTTTATTGAATTTTCGGATTTTTAATTAATTCAAAATTTTATGAGTTTTTATTGTGATTTGCTAGATTTTGATAGTTTTTATCTATATTTATTTAGTACCTTTTTAAATTTTAGATTTGATTAGGATTTAAGTTGTTTATTTCAGGATTTTATCTTAATTTATCTTATTATTTAATTTTAGAGTATTAGTTAATTTTTATGGTATTTTTATTGAATTTTCGGATTTTTAATTAATTCAAGATTTTATGAGTTTTTATTGTGATTTCTAGATTTTTGTAGTTTTTATCTATCCTTATTTAGTAGCTTTTTAAATTTTAGATTTGATTTAAAAGATTTGTCCTAATTATCTAAGATTTACCTAGATTACTCCTTACTAAATTTATTTCATCATGATTTAAATAGATTATTAATATCTGAAATTTTTTTTCATAA
The DNA here is from genome assembly GCF_012489685.1 of Lotus japonicus. Classification (NCBI taxonomy): domain Eukaryota; kingdom Viridiplantae; phylum Streptophyta; class Magnoliopsida; order Fabales; family Fabaceae; genus Lotus; species Lotus japonicus. The sequence goes on from NC_080046.1 coordinate 4,914,166, forward strand.
AATTTTAAAAGATTAAAAATACCTTAAAAATTAATTAATAAAAACTACCAAATCACAATAAAAAATCATAAAATCCTTAATTAAATAAAAATTCGAAAATTAAATAAAAATAAAATAAAATTTAATTAATACTCTAAAAATAAACTTTTTTTACGTAAAAATTTATTTCCATAACAAATCTTGAAACCATGTTTTCAAATTTAATTTTAAATTTGAGAAAATTTTCATAAAATATTAAAATCTTAAAAGATTTGGCTTAATTATCTAAGATTTACCTAAATTGCTCCTTACTAATACTGCATCAGTCATCTCCTCCCCTACATGTCTCTACTGTGAACCGGTTGACATGGAGGAAAAATGAGGAAGATTACTCGAGTATGCAACTTGCTTAATGTGGTGTTGATAATTGTGTAAGTTGATAATTGTGTAAGTGTTTGACATAAATGTTTATGCTTCGCTTCCTAAAGGTTTTTTTGTTGCTGAATTTGATTGACCTAATTAGTGAGCACTATATTTGGTAGTGTTGATTCAATTCCTAAAAGCATATATTTGTTCATTGTTCCCTATTTTGTGATTGTTTTGTTTAATTTCATATATGCTTTAGTATTTGTTGGTGGTCTCTAGGTTGCTTCCATATCTCTTAAATAAACTAATGTTGTGATGTTTTCTCTTATGCAACCCTTATTCTGAATGTTCTTAATCGGCCAATTGATAGCAGACTTACATGCTTTTATCCTTCCCATTGCAAGTTTATTTAATTGCATCATTGTCTTCCAGTTTTGGCTGTCAAAACTTCATCTACAATGTCAGCATCATGAAGGCAGAGAAACTCTTTCAGAAGAAGGGACGTCCAACAAATTTGACCCAGGATCCCAATTAAAGAAATGAGATTTAGGTAAGATACTTATTCATATGATTGCTTTCAATTCTAGATTTTGCTATTTTTCTTATTAATTAATAGCTTTTTTTTGTTGTCAATTGTAAATCGCTTTTAGACATAGCTATAGTCTCTTTTATTTTGTTTTACTATCTCAATACTGGAAGCTTTTTTTTTAATTAGTACATGGGTTAAAATTCTAAATTTGCTTAACTAAAGGTCTGATTCTATTTGATTTTCAGGCAGTTTCCTATTTGGCTCAAGAATGTTTGGGGTTATGGTCCGGGAACTGCATCTTTATACCTGTCACATCCATGGGTATTAGTTGTACTCATAGCTGCATCTTTACAACTCATAAGTTACATTTAGTTTGGCTTCATAACTTATACTTGAACTTTAACACAGTTAATGAGCTGAATGAAAAGGGAATGTGGATAAGGAGAATGAATCATATAAAATTTCCTTATTTTCATTCACCAATTTATGGCCTTTGTTCTTGCTATCTCATTTCTTGCTGATAAATTTATAACTACTGATTTGTGTTGATTTTAGATCTTAGAATTATTAATCTGATCAAATAAATAACTTTTCTAGCATGTGGTTCATTATACTTTTCGTCTCCATTTTTTTACTGCAATTCTTGATCTGATGTGGAATGGGGTTAGGATATAAGATTGGTGGCAGAATGAACAGTTCTTGGTTCATATAATGAGGATAGGGACTTTGCTGAGCTCTATGGACATCACTTCTCATCCCAATTTTAGGTAAGGGAAGAAATTAATTATAGTCTTCATACATTCTGATTGCTTAGTATAAAAAGATTATTAACTCTTATCCGGGTTTTATGGACTTGCATGTCTGCTGCTGACATTTTTTTTTGGTAATTCAATTGTTTTCCACTACCTAAACATTATTTCGAAAGAAGAGAATAATATATAAATAACAATAGAGTCATTACACCACGGCATCAAAAGCTAAACTAGAGAACAAACGGCACAAAACTGCCAGCAAAAGAAAGGAAAGTGCCAATAAGGCAAAGACTACTAGCTACTAGGAACTGAAATGAAAACAGAATGTAGCAGATCCCCAACAGCATAGCAGCAATGATTTTCAGAAAACGAGTGCACCGAAACCTTGGATAAAATGCCCTATATTCCACTTCAGATCACCTCACTAAAACAGATAAAAAATGCATCAAACCAAAGCCATATTGCAACATCAGACATAAACCTGATTGCTTGTAATAATGTCTCAATGTAGCAGCTCCCAAACTGTAAAGTGGCAAAGAAATACATGAAATCTGCACCAAAAAACTTGGACCAAATGCCATATATTTCACTTCAGATCACCAACTCTGTACAGCCCAATAACCGAAAAGAAAACCGGTAAAAAATGCCTCAGACAGAAACCAGATTGTATTCAGACAGAAAGCCAGTGAGAAACCAGCTAGTCAATGATTGTATTCAGTTCCTCAACATAGCCCAGATTTCAGTTTGTCTAGAGCACCCTGTCTTAGCAAGATAATCAGCCAAATGATTTGATTCTCTTCCAAGGCCTATTAACCTTGTTATTGACCCATCCTACAGCTAGTGCAGAATCACTCTCTATTAAGATGTGCCTCAACTGAAATTGGTGACAAAAAATGAGAGCATGAAGGATTGCTTTCACTTCAGCCTCATAAGCCCAAAGGTCCCCAGTAGCTTTAGAAAAAATACCTCTGGTTTGGCGTTCTGAATCCTTAAGAATGCCTCCAATGCCACTCCTTCCCGGCATACCATGTGAGGAGCCATCGACATTGAATTTAAGAGACCCCGCGGGTGGTGGAGTCCAATGATTGCTGCGACTTCTAATCTTTGGAGGTTTCAATCTAATCTCCACAAAATTCAGTAGGAAATCGCTGCAACTGTACGGGCACTCCCGCCACCAAGCTTTAATCCACCAAGCAATCCGAGAAATGTGCAGGTCCCATAACTGAAGAATGATGAACCGTTGTCTCTTTACCACACCAGTGACCACAAAAGAGTTCCTTTTCCACAGTGTTAATAATCCTCCAGCTGCTCCAATTGCAAAGACAGCTTCACATTCCATGTCCATTGATCTGGACCATTCTTGGATTTCCCTTTCTCTGACTGAGTTCAATTTAGATTCCTGAATTAATAAAACTTCTGGTCTGAGTTTGCTGACGGCTTGCTTCACCACCTTTCTCTTCAAGGACCTTCCTAGTCCTCTCACATTCCAGGTCACCCAAGCCCTTGACATATTGACCCTGGAAACGGACCCACACCTCTGATTAGTGTCTAGCAGCAATTTGAGAGGCGATCCCTTTCATCACCTCCACATCACTACAATCATATATCAAGCCGAGTCTCTTTCCCATCAACATAGCACTCTTAGCTCTTGTCATAATCCCCTGTGGCTGCTGAAATTCAATAGGGAGCACCATCAATTGGTTATCTGCCGCAGGAAGAGGGGGAGGAGAAGGCGCGAGGATGGGTGTTGTCGCCACATGGGCCAGTTTCCCTTTCTTCTTAGAGCTCCCTTTTGGTCGTCCCCTGGGTCTAGGAGAATGCGTGGATGGAGTCAAAGGTATCTGAGAAGTGGGTAACAAAGGAAAGTTGTCAATCTCTTGTGCATCTGCAGGAGTCTTCTCAAAATCTGACTAAATTCGGCTTGACCCGTATTTCTCCACCCAACACGAAAGGTTTGTGTTTGTGTGTGCTTCTGTAGCCAAATTTTCCATTTGGGGCAGCTTCTCGGGTTGGGCCTGGGCAAGTGGCCTCCAATCCAAAAAAGCATTATCAATACCTCTTATCAAAAAATAGTGGTCCCCATTCGAATTACCCTGTACCCTTAACAACCTCGTTGACTCTAAAATGTCTCTTTCACAAGAGTAGAGAAAGTCAAGACAGAGGCTATACATAACATCCCACCTTCCCAACATTTCCACTTCAAGAAAAGTACAGCCCTGTTTTTCCAAAAAGATGTGGTTCATTCTCTTATTCCAAGTTATCTCCCAAACTTCCTCCTCAGATGAGAATGGTGCCAAATTTCTATCTAGTCTCGTGATCTCTTCAGCCTCGTCACTTATTGGTTGGCATAGAAGTGTGTCAGAGGTCATGTTCACAGCCCCTGTTTCTGTAACCCTAGGATCTCCATCAATTTCTTCCGCCTCCATGGTTGTGTCATCACCCTCTGCCGTTTCTGCAACCCAAGAAACTCCTTCAGCCGCTTCAGCAATCGTCTCTGAATTTTCTGTTCGAGAAGGGGATGTAAACCCCGATTCCTCTGCCGTTTCAAAGGGCGGATCACTAGGCTTATAACTTGAGTCCATCTCCAGTGCCACTTTAACCACCGTTTCATCAATTTTCACGTTAATGGAGCAGTTTTCAAAGGTGGGAGCTGATGAAATTATAAGCATTCTTGCTTTATCATATCGAAGGTGCTGTTCTGTTTCTTCATCTATGCACACAAAAGTGCCAAATAACCCTGCGATGTTAGAAAAGAACTCAACATTCCATGCCACTAGTGGTACCTTATGAACTGTCACCCAGATATAGTGTCTGGTTGGAATCGAATTTGTTGGTGAAGCTTCACCAATCCACTCAAATTTGTGGGCTAGAAAATCACCTCCTTTCCGTAAAAACGACAGCATCTCCTCTCTGTTAATGAATTCCAACACAACTTCCTTAGCACCCAAGGATTTAATTTTCGTTTGAGACCAACCTTTGGATATTAAGAAATTTTGTAAAGCACCCACGTTACGCACTCCTCTGATAGAAGCCACTGCCATTCTCCCTAGTCGATCATGATCCTCCTTCTTTGTGCTATAGCAACATGAATAATCATTTATTACTGGGACCGCATGCTCTGTTTTGCGTCTCCATTTTCGTTTTCCATGTTGCCTAGTAATTAAATTGGGAGTAATCGGCTCAGGGTGGTTCTTTCGAGCAAATGTCGAAACAGGGTTGTGTTTGCCTGCATAAGGAACTCTCGCCATCTCCACCGAAAGTATAACCCCATATCATAGAACCGAACAAAACCAAATTTCGTTTTCCTACCCTGTTTAATGGTGCGTTGGACAAAAATCCCAGCCAATCTCCCCCATCTGCTAAAAGCTAACTTCACCTGATTATATGTTGTTTCCACCGACAGACCATCGACAAACAGTGTGAAGGTGGATTGTTCACGATTCCTTGCATATTGATATTTAACACTGCTGCGAGGTCTAAACTCTCTGTCAGAAGCATTCCTCCTTGACGGTTCCGCCGCAAAATCCTGTCTCCATGCTTCCTTGCCTCTGGTTGTATCCACTCGCAGCCTTTGTTTAGCTAGAGAGAAGTTGGAGCCCTTCTCTCTAGGAGCCATTTATTGAATTATGCTATACATCAACTAAAACATTATTTCATTGTTCCTCTCAATCTGTTTTGTCCATCTCACATGTGCAATGTAAGCTCTTGCTTGGTTTGCAATTTGGTTTTGTATTTTTTTCTATAACAGATGCATCATCTTGCACAATTTAAGATCATTCCCAATGTTGTAGAGTAAAAGAAAGACATTGATGCTCACAACTACCAAAGAAGCATGACGATGATTGATGATATGTGATGAATTTGCAAGAAATGGAGCATGAGTTCTACACCAAGAATAGTATAAAATGTGTTATTCTAAATACAGTTGGTGACTACTATACAGCTCTAAAGGATCACACTTCTTGATAAATGGTGGAAAAAAAGAGCATGTAAAGATCAATGTTTGTTGTAATGATGTTTCAAAGTGTTGCCACCTATGTATAAGTAAATCCTTCTCCTATTTTGACATGTGTTACACTGAAAATTTTAAAATCTTCTTTTTAACTTTAGAGATTTTTTTATGCATATGTAACGTGACATATTCTTTTATATAAAAAGTATCATTATATTTTTTTTAAACAATCATATACTCTAAACTAATTGATTGATATTGTGTTAAATTACAAATAAAATCAAATGAGATACCAACCGAATGCATTCAGTTATAAATGGAGAGGAGAAATTTCTGCACCAAAATTTTATTACCAAAACAAATCTATGTTGGCTAATTTAAAAATTTTAAATATGAGAAACTTTTTCATAAAATATTAAAATCTTCTTTTCAACTTTAGAGATTTCTTTATGTATATGTAACGTGAGATTTTATTTTATATAAAAAGTATCACTATATTTTTTTAAACAATCATTATATTCTAAACCAATTGATTGATATTATGTTAAATTTCAAATAAAATCAAATGGGATACCAACTGAATGCATTCAGTTATAAATGGAGAGGAGAAATTTCTGCGCCTAAAATTTATTGCCAAAACAAATCTATGTTGGCTAATTTGAAATCTATGCAAAATTATTTTTGTCGGTTTAAGGTTCGTAAATTTTGTACAAAATCTGATATATTGCTATTTTATGACTTCAAATAAACAAAATGATGTCATATTTTATGATTTATCTTTCACAACCCTAATTTGTGCTACTATCACATTCTTTTTTCCCATGATTAATATGTGTTTATCATCTGCTTTATTATAATTGTTCTTACATTCTTAGTATGTTAAATTTTTTATAATTTAAAATATGATCGATGTATCAAATACAATAGACACATTTTTTTTTTCATGATTAATATGTGTTTATCATCTGCTTCATTAAGATTTTTCTTACATTTTTAGTATCATAAATTTTTTTATAATTTAAAATATGATCGATGTATCAAATACAATAAACATATTCCCCCGTGCAACGCACGGGTAAAAAGAACACTAGTGCACTTTTAAATAGATGAAATGTTTCTAATTTATATCTGAAATCTTTTAGTTATATAATAATAGAAAAATAAAAATATGATACATATAAATATTATTATAGATTAATACTAGTTTTTTGAAATTATTGTGTTTAATCATTTTAACCATCAAAAATTATATATGTTTTTAAAATTTAGCAGTTATTTATTAATAATATATCATTATAAAATAAAATATTTATTCCTTTTTTCTTCAAAGTTGTAGACAATTTTTGTAATATATATATATATATATATATATATATATAATATAATATGTTTCGTTGAGTTAACTTTTTGGCTAAAAAGCACTTTTGGCCCCTGATGTTTCAAGTTTGTGCAAATTCTGCCCCTACTCTTTTTTTGTCGATGTTTCTACCCTTCATGTTTTCAAACAGTGCACCGTCTACCTCTCCGTCAGTCAGACGTTAAAAAACTAACGGAATGAGCTGATTTGACTTTTTTTAAAATATTTTTTGGACCTGCCACGTGGAAATTACAAGTGAAATTGGAAAAATTGGGCATGAGAGATTCAAACTCAAGAACTATAAGTAGAAAAACATGCATTTAACCAGTTCAGTTACATACATAATTGATATATACATCAAACAAATTTAATTTAGATCATTTCTTTGATCATCATCATCAACTTCATATACTCCTCTTCATCTCTCCAATCCACTCAGGAACCTCTCATGAGAAAGCCTAACTGACGGAGGGGTAGACGGTGCACTGTTTGAAAACATGAGGGGTATTAACGTCGACAAAATAGAGTAGGGGCAGGATTTGCACAAACTTAAAACATCAGGGGTCAAAAGTGTTTTTTAACCTAATTTTTTAGGCTTAAATATATTTTAGGTCCCTGACATTTTAAGAGGAATTAAATTGGATCTCTGACTTTTAAATTTTTTGAATGTTATCCACGATAATTTTTTTTAGTCAAATTAAGGACAATTGATGACACATTGGATCTCTGACTTGAAGATCAATGTGTTGTGAACGACATATCAAATATTCAGCCCGATCCAAAAATTAACGAGTTTGTAGTCAGTTTACAAAAATGGTCAAATATCTAAGCTTGGTTTTTACAAATTTTATCAAATCTTTTTACATTGGAAGAAATTAAGACTTCAAGGGAGGATGATTTAGAGATATTGGGGCTCTGCTATGGAAAGGATTTCACTGTTTTAGTCTAGTCCGATAAGCAAGGTTCGTGAGGTGATGGCACTTTGGTCTTAGAGAGTCTTTGTGTGAATGATGTGTGTTGTTTGTTTGCTTGAATTATTTTATGCTTCTATGCATATTTGTTGCATGATGATGACATGATATGATATTGATGATATTGTTTGGTTGTTGATTATGAGATATATGATATGTGATGAGATGCATGTTGTGCTATTATGATATATGTTCTATGAGTTATATGCTATGAGATATATGTCATGATGTTGCGTGCTTGACTATGACTTGCATGAGATATAAGATGCGGTTGCATGACATGTGCATAAAAGCAAATGAGGTTTGAAGTTGTGAAGGTTCAAACCAGACCGTGGTGACAATTAAGGTTCGGAGCCATGAAGGTTCGACTAGTCAGAGCTGTGCATGTTCGATAAGAGTGTGAGTTAGTCCAAGAGATGAGATGTTCATGAAGAAGTGTCATATCAATGGCAGGTTACTGGTATGGAGACTAGCGAAATGGGTATCCATGTGATTGTCCCGCCTCCCATGCTTGGTTGTTGGCATATATCTAGATTTTTGTTGAGAGTCTACATATAGCCTGAAATATGATCTAACTTGATTGGATCTAACCGATATTTTTTAGAACATGATATATGTGCTTATTTTATATGCTAAACATGCTTATGATATTGTTTGAAAACATGATTTGTGTGCTTATTTTATATGCTAAACATGCTTATGATATTAGAGCTTTTGTTGTAGTTCTGTGATAACATGCTAAGTAGGATAGTAATACCTATGTTGTGTTTATGATTATATTGTTTGGAACTATGTTGTATTGTCATGTTTTTCCCCCTTGGTCAATTATTTTTGAAAGTTGACCCTCTATGTTTTTTGTGTTGTGTGACCGCTTAACACCAAGGTCTTAGCAATCATGATGTGGTACGTGAATCAGATCGCGACGAGCGTGGACTACGAGCTTCTTGAAGGAGGTTCACCTCAGCATGGACGATCGATGATGCTATGGAAAATAGGGGTTTTCCTAAGTAGTGTTTTTGGATAGAGAGTGAATCAACTTAGTGTATTACTTTTGCATGAGTTTCGTAATTGTTTTTTAATTAAGTCTCTCGTATGTAGCCCTCTGTGGTGGCACAGTGAGCAAGTTGAATTTGAAATTATTTATAGCTGATTTTGAACTATGGCTTTAATGGCCTTGGTTTTTGAACATTTTATTTATTTAATGAGGTTTCATTAATGACTATCAAATGCATTCGCAAAAAAATTGGGGGTTTCTGGTTACTAGTGACCCTCGAGAAATCAGGTTATTTCATGAATCTTGTTTTATGTGATTGAGTGAAAAAGACACAATCTACAATGCGTCAGTTGAAAACAACTTCTGGGTAGGTCACTTAAAAAATTGTGTTTAATGAAAATAATATTCTTTAGTGATTTTACTTCTTCAAAATACCCTCCTTAAAACCTAGAAAAAAATCCCCACAACGGCTTCTCGAGCGAGCATTTCAGCCATGGCCCTCCCTCACTTCTGACCCGAAACCTTCTCCGACAATGTGAATGTTATTTTTCTTTCTTTATTTTTTTTTTCACTTTTTCACTATGTGTCTACGTGAGTGCTTTTATTTTATTTTTTGAAAACTAAACTGAAATTATTGAATCAAACGCTTGGTGGGAACAACCTTACCCACCTAAGTAGTCAACGTTCAAGGGCCTCTGAGATGCAACTAAGTAACACAAGAAAGGGGGGTTTGAATTGTATACTTGAAATTTACGTTTTAAAACTTTGGTTTATGAAAAGAATATAAGTTCTTTTAATAAAACGTTAAGTATGACTTTCGTAAACAATTTAGTGCAGCGGTAATAAGTTAGCAAAGCAGAGCGATCAGCACACAGAGATTTATACTGGTTCACCCTAAACGATTGAGCTACGTCCAGGACTTGGCCACCACCAAGATTTTCACTAGCAAGTAACAAGGACTTCTCCAATACAAGTATTCGACAGGACTTCTCCAACAAGTATTATCACGGACTCCTCCAAGTATTCTACAGGACTCCTCCTACAAGTATTGGTCAGGACTTCTCCAATAATCTTAAAAAGATTAAGTCACTCTACATAATTTCTCTTCGTTCAAGAGTAGTGGTAGAGAATTTATGGTACTGGAACTCTAAGTGTTTGGGTTCAGATATGACTTTAGATCACTTAAGAGTTCTGAAACTAAGTGAGAAGAGAATAAAAATATTTGACTCTTTTAAGGTACGAGGTTCTCTCTTTCACTTGCAGAAGTAAAGGCTTGTGTTTGACACTTAGGAATTTCTACTTGAGCTTAGAAGTTTGGAATGAATGCTTGAATACTTGTTTTCTCAGAATTAATTCTCTTGTTCTTCAAATCTTCAATAGTGTGTCTTAAATACTCGCTTGCTAGTGTTGTAGCCGTTGTGAGACAAAATCCAACCGTTGATTTAGCCGTTGTGAAGTGAAATCAAACCGTTGATTCAAATGGCTTTGATTGGTGGCTTCATTTAATGCGGACTCAGAAGCAAGTCTATCCTTTAGCCATAAAGATGATGTTTGTCAGCTAGTAGGTAGTGATAGACTTTGGGATACTTTTCAGACATGAGACAATTTGGAAATTTGATGTTGACGGCTTGTACTTTTCCCTTGTTGGTCAATGTGCCTTTAGCTGAAGCAATTTGTCTTCACGTGATCTGGTTTGAATATAAGTCAATTGGTTGCCTTTTTATTTGAATGTTGGGCAACTAGTTGCAATCAAACTTTAACTTTGGAGCTCAAAATTTGTCTTCAATAAATCTGACTGATGACGTGGCATTGAACGGTCAGAGACTTGGATCTTGAGTAAGAGTCAGTTCGCCTCACAGAACTGTCTTGCAACTTCTGAAGTTTTTTCCTATTTGGCTTTTTCCTTTTTGAAGTGATGGAATGTTGAAGCATATGACATTTTCTTGAGTTTCTCCTGAAATTAAAATGTTATAGTGAGTTTAATTTCCAGCGAAACTTCTTCTATAAAATTGTTATAATCAAAATAAGATTTTAAAAACGTTATGATGTGTTTGAACTTAACAATCAACGTGAGTACTTTTAGCTTTATAGAAGTCAAGTAAAAAATGTTACTATATCTCCATCAATTAGTATGGTAGTGGGAGACGAGAGAGAATAAGTAGTTTGTGAGTTGGGGTATAGTTAACCCGAAATATTACCAAGAACCGAGATTACGTCGAAGGTAGGAATTCGTGGAAGACCTAAATAGGTCAAGGCCATTAGATGGATTTTTTGGATTCCTATAAACAAATTGACTAAGTGTTCATATTAGGCCGAAGTTCCAAGTCAATGTTTGAAGTCTCATTTTTCCAAGAGTCAACGAAAATCCTAAACATCCTGTGAAGAATGACCATATTTTGAGTCGAAGACATGGAAACCGCACCTAAGGAGTGTTTACACGATTCAAAGGCAAGGAAGCAACTGTTGAGTGGTTTTCATGCTGAATGATACGTGTGAAGATCTTATAACTTAGATGTTTATAATTAGTTTAGAATTCCCTCTATAAATAGTAGTAAGTACAATGTAACAGGAGTCCACAAATTACTACTCGAAGCAACTCCCTTAATAGTTGTACCTCCATCCTATTCAAGTGACATATAAGAGTACACATTGTGTGAACCACCTTTTCAATTCTATGCGATTTTTCTTTTCATTTTCATTTGATTTTCCTTTTGATCTTTGTTTTTCTTTTTATTTACTAATTTTCTTCACTTATCCAACACTATTTACACTTAAACACTTCGTAAAACATGAACATTTTCACTAAAAAGAACCCAAAGATACAGATCCAATACCCAAATTACCCTGTGGATTCTCTTATTTTTTTACCAAAAAACCGAATAAACAAGTATGTATGTGGTGTTTTATGTGAATGAGAATGAATAAATTTTAAAAAAATCTCAGGCTTCCGCAATATGTGAGGGAGGCAGTGGGCGATGAAAGAGAATAAGTAGTTTGAGAAGTGAGGTGCGTATGAGGTATCTTAATAAATGAGTAGAAAGAGCGGAGTCTACGATGAGTCATTTGAAAAATTGTGTCATGCTTTTGTAACCCTTGAGTGCGGAAGTTGAAGATGATGTAATGGGAGATGAGAAATAATAAAACGGAGTGAGAAAAGACGGAGGTGATGTGTTTGAGGTCTTTAATGTGAATGAGTGAGAAAAGACAGAGTCTATGATGAATTGATTAAAACAATTCCCCACAGCAAGTCACGAAAAATTTGTATTTAGTGATAGTAATTTCCTTAAGGGCTCGTTTGGCACGCCGTATTAGGCATGATAGTATAAGCTTATACAATACATTATAAGTTTATCCATTGTTTGGTGATGACATTGTATTGTATAAGCTTATCCATCAAAGTCCCCTTATACGTTAAAATGATGTATTATTTAATCCATCATGTGAGTGATGGATAAGGCATGATAAGGTTGTGACGTATAAGTCACCATTGTAAGATCAAGTTTTGATCTAGTAGTACAACTCTATGTTTTGATGATTACAAGTTAACCTTTTGATATGAACAATTGTGGTACTCTAACGTGTTTTTCTGAGTGTGCTATTTGCAGGTTCTGACCTCAACTCAATCTCACACAAATCAGAAGCACTGTGTATAAAGAGTGACCCAAGCAACGCTTTCGCATTCACCATGTTCAGTATGAACAGTGGAAAAGCTTCAGAAGTTCTGTAGCTATACAAACTCTGATGTGGACTCAGTCGCTAGAAGCTCTGAAGATCCAGAAGTTCTGATAACCAAGAAACACTGAAGGTTCAGATGTTCTGATGGTGTAGAAGACTCTGAAGATCCAGAAGCTGAATAGTGGAAACTCTGAAGTCCAGAAGCAAGAAACTCTGAAGGCCATGTTCTTCCCTCTGAGTTCAGAATCAGAAGATACAATGGTCAGAGGATCTGTGCTTTCCCTCTGACTCTGATCAACCGGCTTCACAAGTTCCAATACGAAGCATTCCTCTGATCAGAAGTCTCCTAGGTTTAAAGGTCGCGTCGCTATCCAAGTACAAAAGCAACTGTACCTTCCTGACGACCTACCTAACGTTCTCAGCCACAGCAGAAGCTGGATTTTCCAGAACTGCCCTCCAACGGTAGCATTTCCCATGCATCACTCAACCCTAATCCTTGGAGTATATATAGAGGCTGAAGATTGAAAGAAGCGGCTAGAAGCAATACATACGCGCAAGACATATTCAAATTATTCTAAGCTTTCTTTCATCTGAAATTCATTGAGTTTACTATTAGCTTTTTAGAAGCAAATCTCTTGTAAACAATTCTTTGATAAACAGTTTGTTTAGTTCCTTTAGGAGATCAAGGCTGATCGGATCCTAGAGAAGACTAAGAGAGTGAATCTTAGTGTGAGCTAAGTCAGTGTAATTGTTAGTCACTTGTAGGTTTCAAGTGCAGTTGTAACTCTTACCTGATTAGTGGATTGCCTTCATTCTAAGAAGGAAGAAATCACCTTAACGGGTGGACTGGAGTAGCTTGAGTGATTTATCAAGTGAACCAGGATAAAATCCTTGTGTGCTTTTCTATCTCTTATCTTTGGCACTTAAGTTCTCGAAAGATTTGTCAAAATCTTTAAGGTGGAAGTTTTGTACTGAAAACGTTATTCAAACCCCCCCTTTCTACCGTTTTTCATACCTTCAATTGGTATCAGAGCGCAAGTTCTGATTACCACACCTAACAGTGTTCAGTGATCCGGGCCGGTGTGAAAAACAATGGCTGCCACCACCAGTGAAACTCAAAGAGATGGTTACAATGCAAAGCCTCCTATGTTCGACGGTCAAAGGTTCGAATATTGGAAAGATAGACTGGAAAGTTTCTTTCTGGGTTTCGATACAGATCTCTGGGATATTATTGTGGATGGCTACGAGCGTCCCGTTGATGCAGATGGCAAGAAGATCCCAAGGTCAGAGATGACTGCAGATCAAAAGAAGCTGTACTCACAACATCACAAAGCAAGAGCAATTCTTCTAAGTGCTATTTCCTATGAAGAGTACCAGAAGATTACAGATCGTGAGTTTGCAAAAGGCATTTTCGAATCTCTGAAGATGTCTCATGAAGGAAACAAGAAAGTCAAAGAATCAAAGGCATTGTCTTTGATCCAAAAGTATGAATCCTTCATCATGGAGCCAAATGAGTCCATTGAAGAAATGTTCTCCAGATTTCAGTTGCTTGTAGCTGGCATACGACCTCTCAACAAGAGCTACACAACAAAAGATCATGTCATAAGGGTCATCAGGTGTCTTCCTGAAAGTTGGATGCCTTTGGTGACTTCAATAGAGCTCACGAGAGACGTTGAAAATATGAGTTTAAAAGAACTCATCAGCATTTTGAAGTGCCATGAGCTGAAGCGCTCAGAGATGCAAGATCTGAGGAAAAAGTCCATAGCCTTGAAATCCAAATCTGAAAAGGCTAAGGTTGAGAAGTCAAAGGCTCTTCAAGCTGAAGAAGAGGAATCTGAAGAAGCATCAGAAGATTCTGATGAAGATGAGCTGACTCTGATCTCCAAGAGACTCAACCGCATCTGGAAGCACAGGCAGAACAAGTTCAAAGGCTCTGGAAAGGCAAAAGGAAAGTATGAGTCCTCAGGCCAGAAGAAGTCTTCAATCAAGGAAGTCACATGTTTTGAGTGCAAAGAATCTGGGCACTACAAAAGTGATTGTCCAAAGTTGAAGAAAGACAAGAAGCCAAAGAAGCACTTCAAGACGAAGAAGAGTCTGATGGTGACATTTGATGAATCAGGGTCAGAGGATGTTGACTCTGATGGTGAAGTCCAAGGACTCATGGCAATTGTCAAAGACAAGGAAGCAGAGTCAAAGGAAGCTGTTGACTCTGACTCAGAATCAGAAGGAGATCCTAACTCAGACGATGAAAATGAGGTATTCGCTTCTTTCTCTACCTCTGAACTGAAACATGCATTGTCTGATATCATGGATAAGTATAACTCCTTATTGTCTAAGCATAAGAAGCTGAAAAAGAACTTATCTGCTATTTCCAAAACTCCTTCTGAACATGAGAAAATTATTTCTGATTTGAAAAATGATAATCATGCCTTGATCAATTCCAACTCTGTGCTTAAGAACCAGATTGCTAAGTTAGAAGAAATTGTTGCCTGTGATGCCTCTGATTGTAGAAATGAATCTAAGTATGAAAAGTCTTTTCAAAGATTCCTAGCTAAAAGCGTGGATAGAAGCTTAATGGCTTCAATGATCTATGGCGTAAGCAGAAATGGAATGCATGGCATTGGCTATTCTAAACCAATTAGAAATGAGCCCTCTGTATCTAAAGCTAAATCCTTGTATGAATGCTTTGTTCCCTCTGGTACCATATTGCCTGATCCTGTACCTGCTAAAGTTGCTAAAAACCCTCTTAAAAAGGGATCTTTCTCTATGACTAAATATCATGCAAATATTCCTTTAAAATATCATGTTGAGACACCCAAGGTGATCAGAACCTCTGGGGTAACTAACAAGAGAGGACCCAGAAAGTGGGTACCTAAGGACAAGATTATCTATGTTGCAGATATCCTTGATAGCTCCACTGAAACACCAATCATGGTATCTGGACAGTGGATGCTCGCGTCACATGACGGGAGAAAGGTGTATGTTCCGAGAGCTGAAACTTAAGCCTGGAGGCGAAGTTGGCTTTGGAGGAAATGAAAAGGGTAAAATTGTTGGTACTGGTACTATTTGTGTAGATAGTAGTCCATGCATTGATAATGTGTTATTGGTAGACGGCTTAACACATAACTTATTGTCTATAAGTCAATTAGCTGACAAGGGTTATGATGTTATATTCAATCAAAAGTCCTGCCGGGCTGTAAGTCAGATCGATGGCTCTGTTCTGTTTAACAGCAAGAGGAAGAACAACATTTATAAGATCAGATTATCTGAGTTGGAGGCTCAGAATGTGAAGTGCCTTCTGTCTGTTAATGAAGAGCAGTGGGTATGGCATAGACGGTTAGGGCATGCCAGTATGAGAAAGATTTCTCAGCTGAGCAAGCTAAACCTTGTAAGGGGCTTACCCAATCTGAAGTTCGCTTCAGACGCTCTTTGTGAAGCATGTCAGAAAGGCAAATTCACAAAAGTCCCTTTCAAGGCAAAGAATGTTGTCTCAACCTCAAGGCTGTTGGAACTTCTGCATATCGACCTTTTTGGACCAGTGAAAACTGAGTCTATAGGTGGCAAGAGATATGGGATGGTTATCGTTGATGACTATAGCCGCTGGACATGGGTAAAGTTTTTAACCCGCAAGGATGAGTCTCATGCTGTGTTCTCTACCTTCATTGCTCAAGTGCAAAACGAGAAGGCTTGTAGGATTGTGCGTGTCAGAAGTGACCATGGTGGAGAGTTTGAGAATGACAAGTTTGAGAGTCTGTTTGATTCCTATGGAATTGCACATGATTTCTCTTGTCCCAGAACTCCTCAACAAAATGGTGTTGTTGAGAGGAAGAACAGAACTCTTCAGGAGATGGCTAGAACCATGCTCCAAGAAACTGGCATGGCTAAGCACTTTTGGGCAGAGGCAGTAAATACAGCATGTTACATTCAGAACAGAATCTCTGTGAGACCAATTCTGAATAAGGCTCCTTATGAATTGTGGAAGAACATAAAACCCAACATTTCTTATTTTCATCCTTTTGGCTGTGTTTGTTATGTTCTCAATACGAAGGATAGATTGCATAAATTTGATGCTAAGTCTTCTAAGTGTCTATTACTCGGTTACTCTGAGAGATCTAAAGGTTTTAGATTTTATAATACTGATGCTAAGACTATTGAAGAATCTATTCATGTTAGATTTGACGATAAGCTTGACTCTGACCAGTCAAATCTAGTTGAAAAGTTTGCAGATTTAAGCATTAATGTTTCTGACAAAGGCAAAGCTCCAGAGGAAGATGAGCCAGAGGAAGATGAACCAGAGGAAGAAGCTGGTCCCTCTAACTCACAAACTCTGAAGAAGAGCAGAATCACTGCAGCTCACCCTAAGGAATTGATTCTGGGCAACAAAGACGAACCAGTCAGAACCAGATCTGCCTTCAGACCTTCTGAAGAGACCTTGCTCAGTCTGAAAGGATTGGTGTCCTTAATTGAACCCAAGTCCATAGATGAAGCTCTTCAGGATAAGGATTGGATTCTGGCCATGGAAGAAGAACTGAATCAATTTTCCAAGAACGATGTTTGGAGCTTAGTGAAGAAACCTGAGAGTGTCCATGTTATTGGAACGAAGTGGGTATTCAGAAACAAGCTGAATGAGAAAGGAGATGTAGTCAGAAACAAGGCAAGGCTAGTTGCTCAAGGCTACAGCCAGCAGGAAGGAATAGACTACACTGAAACATTTGCTCCAGTAGCAAGACTGGAGGCAATCAGACTGTTGATCTCTTTCTCAGTAAATCACAACATAGTTCTACATCAGATGGACGTAAAGAGTGCCTTCCTAAATGGTTATATCTCAGAGGAAGTCTATGTTCATCAACCCCCAGGTTTTGAAGATGAAAAGAAACCAGACCATGTGTTCAAATTGAAGAAATCACTCTACGGTCTGAAGCAAGCTCCCAGAGCATGGTATGAGAGACTTAGCTCATTCCTTCTGGAGAATGAGTTTGTAAGGGGTAAAGTAGATACAACTCTTTTTTGCAAGACTTATAAAGATGATATCTTAATTGTGCAAATCTATGTTGATGATATTATATTTGGTTCTGCTAATCAATCTCTATGCAAAGAATTTTCTGAGATGATGCAGGCTGAATTTGAGATGAGTATGATGGGAGAATTAAAGTACTTTCTGGGAATACAAGTTGATCAAACACCAGAAGGAACATATATCCATCAGAGCAAGTACACTAAAGAACTTCTGAAGAAGTTCAATATGCTGGAATCTACAGTGGCCAAGACTCCAATGCATCCTACATGCATTCTGGAGAAAGAAGATAAAAGTGGTAAAGTATGTCAGAAGCTCTATCGTGGCATGATAGGTTCACTTCTATACTTAACTGCATCTAGGCCAGACATATTATTTAGTGTTCACTTATGTGCTCGTTTCCAATCAGATCCAAGGGAAACCCACTTAACTGCTGTTAAGAGGATCCTAAGGTATCTGAAAGGCACCACTAACCTTGGCTTGATGTATAAGAAAACATCAGAGTATAAGCTTTCAGGTTATTGTGATGCTGATTATGCTGGAGATAGAACAGAGAGAAAAAGTACTTCTGGAAATTGTCAATTTCTGGGAAGCAATCTAGTCTCATGGGCAAGCAAGAGGCAATCAACCATTGCACTATCAACTGCAGAAGCAGAATATATCTCAGCAGCAATATGCAGCACTCAGATGCTCTAGATGAAACATCAGCTGGAGGATTATCAGATCCTTGAGAGCAATATCCCAATCTATTGTGATAACACTGCTGCAATCTCATTGAGTAAGAATCCTATCTTGCATTCAAGGGCAAAGCACATTGAGGTAAAGTATCACTTTATTAGAGATTATGTACAGAAGGGCGTACTTCTTCTGAAGTTTGTTGATACTGACCATCAATGGGCAGATATCTTTACAAAGCCCTTAGCAGAGGATAGATTTAATTTTATTCTGAAAAATCTAAACATGGACTTTTGTCCAGAGTGAAGATGGATCAGAACCTCTGACTATGATACTTCTTGATCAGAAGATGTCTAGTCCAGAAGGTAACTCAATCAGAGTGTGTGTGCCCACTGGTACTGACTCTGAAGCTGAGACAACAACGCGTGTGTCAGTTTTTCTGATGCATAGTTCCTTGTGCCCGTGTGACAGTCTGTTATGATTGCGTGTAGATGTGCTTCTCTCCTGTGTGTGATTGTGTATTTTACTGTTACTATCTATCTTTAATTTTCAACCGTTGATCTTAAAGTGCTTTTTGAATCAACAACGGTTATTTGATAAAACCCACTATACACACACGTTCTCTTTCACTTCCGGTTTTTGCTCTCGCTCTCTCTACTTTTCAAAACCGCTCTTCTCGATTTCTCTCTCGATCTTTCTTCATCTTCCAACCTTCATCTTCTACCTCAAACCTTCAACCTCTTCAAAAATGGTGAGACAAACCAGAAGATCTACTGCAGATGCACCTCAGTTCCCTCACATGGAAGTTGGTCTGGCAACGGGTCAAAGGGGCCCTGAGAATCCGACACCCGATCAAGGTCAAGCTCAAGAGCAGATTCTTCCAATTGCAGAACGGGGCTGTGCCGTTCACTGTGTATATCCTCCTGAGGAACTCCAAGTC
Source organism: Lotus japonicus (assembly GCF_012489685.1). NCBI lineage: Eukaryota > Viridiplantae > Streptophyta > Magnoliopsida > Fabales > Fabaceae > Lotus > Lotus japonicus. Next base: position 4,933,370 of record NC_080046.1, read on the forward strand.
CTGGCAGAATGGAGATTCAACCTCGACAACTTGGCTACAAATGGGTATGATCTTCGTCCTGAAGTCCAAGCTCAAGGTTGGGGAAACTACTTCAACAGACTTCGAGGACCGGTGTATGATAAATTGGTCAAGGAATTCTGGAAGCACGCCGACTGCGATGATACTCAGGTGGTATCTCATATTCTTGGCAGAAAGATCATCATCACGGAGAAGTCCTTCGTGAACTTGCTGGGTGCAGATACTGCTTATGGGTATCGTTTCCAACTGACGGAATCGAAACTGAAACCCAGCACCAAGGACACAATCAACCAGGCCCTGTACACCACTTTCAAACCGGGCAAGACGAGTTACAAGGTGATGGATCTTCACCCCAAACTCAGGATCTGGCACAAGATCCTGCTTCACTGCATAAACCAGAGACCGAAGGGCAGTTCTCCAGACTACATCAACTTCAACCAGAAGGTGATGTTGTTCTTCATCCAAGATCAGAAGAAGATCTGCCTTCCCTACTTCCTGTTCTCCTACTTGAAGGAATGCATCCGGAAGTCTCGCACCACCGCCTCCATCAAGTCTGCAATCAAATATATCCCTTTTGGGAGGCTGCTCTCAGACTTTCTCATTGAAAGCAACCTGGTGCAAGATCTGGTCAATGCTGGATGTGTAGAGGATCTGAGCACCATAGTCAGTGATGTCTTCACTGCAAACTCCCTGAAGAAGATGGGTTTGGTCCAGAAGAAGATTGCTCCTGCTCATGAAGACACATCTTCTGAGATCAGAGGTAGAAGGATGCCTCTGAATGACTACCCTCTGTGGACACAGGCAGACAATCCTGACGCCATCAGATGCTATGTTGAAGACCTTAGGGCTCAAGGATTCGAAATTGACCTTGATGATTTCGTCAGCAGACTACCACCAGCTCCAGAGTTTCCTTCTCCTCCCAAGAGGAAAGCTCAGAGGAAGATGGTTCTGGACGAATCTTCTGAGGAATCTGATGTCCCTCTGGTCACAAAGAAGACGAAGAGAAAGCCTGATGATGGTGATGATAGTGATCATGAAGATGGTCCTCCCAAGAAGAAGAAGAAGAAAGTCAGAATCGTGGTGAAGCCTACTCGGGTGGAACCAGCTGCTGAGGTGGTCAGAAGGACTGAACCTCCTGTCAGAGTGACTCGATCATCAGCACATTCAAGTAAGCCTGCACTTGCTTCTGATGATGATTTGAATTTATTTGATGCACTCCCTATTTCTGCCTTGCTCCAACACTCCTCAAATCCCCTCACTCCTATTCCTGAATCCCAACCAGCCGCACAAACCACCACTCCACCACATTCCCCAAGATCTTCTTTCTTTCAACCTTCCCCTACTGAAGCACCTCTCTGGAATTTGCTTCAGAATCAACCCTCTAGGTCAGAAGAACCAACCTCTCTCCTCACCATTCCGTACGACCCATTATCTTCTGAGCCAATCATCCATGAACAACCAGAGCCAAACCAAACAGAACCACAACCCAGAACGTCTGATCACTCTGTTCCCAGAGCATCAGCACGTCCTGCTACCAGAACCACGGATACAGATTCCTCAACAGCCTTTACACCTGTATCCTTCCCAACCAATGTTGCTGATTCTTCTCCCTCCAATAACTCTGAATCCATTAGAAAATTCATGGAGGTTAGAAAAGAAAAGGTGTCTACCTTAGAGGACTATTACCTTACATGTCCAAGCCCTAGGAGATATCCTGGCCCTAGACCTGCACGTCTAGTTGACCCAGATGAACCTATCTTGGCCAATCCTTTACAAGAGGCAGACCCTTTGGCTCAACAAGCTCACCCTGCCCCTGACCAACAAGAGCCTATTCAACCAGAACCTGAACCCGAACATTCAGTGTCTAACCAATCCTCGGTTAGATCACCCCATCCTCTGGTTGAAACTTCAGATCCTCACCTTGGAACCTCTGAACCCAATACTCAACTGATTAACATTGGTTCTCCACAAGGTGCCTCTGAAGCCCATAGCAGCAATCACCCAGCCTCTCCTGAACCCAACCTCTCCATAATTCCTTATACTCACCTCCAACCCACATCTCTCTCTGAGTGCATCAATATTTTCTATCATGAAGCCTCTTTGAGGCTCCGCAATGTGCACGGTCAGACTGACCTCAGTGAGAATGCTGAACATGTGGCTGATGAGTGGAACAATCTGGGCACTTGGCTGGTGGCTCAAGTTCCAATTATGATGCAGCTCCTGCATGCAGAGGGAAGTCAGAGCATTGAGGCTGCCAAGCAAAGGTTTGCTCGAAGGGTGACTCTTTATGAACAAGAACAGAGAAACACGCTTCTTGAAGCCATTGAAGAAGCCAAGAGAAAGAAGGCTCAAGCAGAAGAAGCTGCACGTCAAGCAGCAGCTCAAGCTGAACAAGCCAGACTTGAGGCAGAGCGACTTGAAGCTGAGGCTGATGCTCTTAGATGCCAAGCACTTGCACCAGTTATGTTTACTCCTGCTGCTTCTGCTTCCATTCCAGATCCTCAAGCTGCTCAGAATGTTCCTTCCAGTTCAACTCAGCCAAGCTCATCCAGACTCGACATCATGGAACAGCGTCTTGACACTCATGAATCCATGCTGATTGAGATGAAGCACATGATGATGGAACTTCTGCGACGATCTGACAAACCTTAATCTTAGGATCTCTTCTTTTTCTTTCTTTTTCGTTAACTTTTTTATTTTTGTTAAACTCTGTTTCTTTTTACTTATTTATGCTACTTTATTCGTTTGTGAATCTATGCATATCTATATATAATTGTGTCCCATATGTTTGCAAAACTCTTTTTATTCATAATAACTTTATGGTTACATCATACATTCTTTCCCTTAGTCTAGAATGGAGGATCCCTCCTCATTCTTCTGCACTCCTGGCGCTGCTCTGACCTATCTTTCTCCAGACGCTCCAGTACATGCTGGATGTTGCTGAGTCTGACCTTTAGCTCATCCATCTCCAGAATCTCTTCTGAAGTCCTGAGCTTCTCTTCCAAACCTTCTTTTTCTTCCAGCAGCTTGAGTTCAAGCCGGCTGAGTTCTTGCACCTCCTCAACGAAGGCAAGAAATTCTTTCAGGTCTCTCTCCAACTCTGGACGCAGGTCCTCTTCCAGCAGTGTCTGTGTTAGCTCCGAGATGGTCGCTGTACCCTCTGGATGCCTGATGTTCAGGAACAAGTCCTCCTCGAAGGCCTTCCTCCTCAGCTCTTCTAGTGCTACGCTGTATGATGCCATTTTTTTTTCTTTACTGAAAATTGTTCGAGGTGTGAAGCTTACCCTTCTCTCCAACGCTTTATATAGGCTTCACTTTCTCTCTGAAAGTTAATGCTCCTACGGTTTCTCGAGGTTAAGTTCTTGGTAACTGACCCTTCTCTTTACTCACTTGACCGGTGGTAAACGTTCTTCTCTTGCATTAACTCTTCCATTTATATTCGCCTAACTCTGATTCTTGCATTTTTTTTCTTTTTCTTTAAACTTAGACCTTCTCTAAGGGGAGTACCTTGTACTTCAAGCTAAGTTTTTCACACCCCAAGCTTTTTGCTTATGACAAAAAGGGGGAGTAAACCCAGTTTTTGATGTGTAAGATGTGTTAGTGTGATTTATTTTTTCTTTTGGAGATGTTAAGAGTTCCACCTTCATGACCATAGATGTGTCACTGGGCAAATACAAGGAATACATTTCACTTCTTCTGAAGTGATTATAAGTTGACTCTGATACCCAAGACTCTGATACCTTGTCCATGACTCTGATTACTTATGCGCTCTGATTACTCGATTTTCATCTATGTCATAAGTTTTCACTCTGAACTCTTATTTTATTTAGCTCAGAATCTAGACTTTACTAACGTTTTCATCAAGTATTAGATTCAGGGGGAGCTAAGCTCAGAATCAAGCAATGACTTGAATTCAGAATGAGCAAGATAAACTATTCACATCAGGATAAGTATTATTCTATATCTCTAAACTCTGAGTGAATTCAGTTTAATGTTTAAGAATTGTTCATCAAAAATCTTAGTTTTGTCATCATCAAAAAAGGGGGAGATTGTAAGATCAA